>NW_020536999.1:30157022-30215796 GCF_003426905.1 Ctenocephalides felis | reverse complement strand
TTATTTTTATTTAATAATGATTTTCTGATTGATTTTTCATCTTGTAAATTCTCATTGACTGCTGATGTATTAGGTCGATTATTAGTAATAGTTTGTGATGGATATCTGAAAATCTACTAGACAACAGAATCTTAGTAACATCAAATTGCTGCTGTTATCCAGCATCCAGTCGATAACCAAAACACACAATTGATGTATCAATCCATTTGAAAACTGGCCAATGAATCTTGTCATCATGAAAATGAATTGTAAAAGAGTCAATCACACCTGTGCAACTATGAAATAAAATTACATTAAAAAGTATTCAATTATTAGGATATACATATATATATATTATTGTGAAAAAGTCTGTATATTTACCTAGAGGTGTTTGTAATAGCAGAAATTCAGTGCAAAATGCTAATAAATATTTTTCCAGTCTATTAGAAGCTAAGGCACTAAAAGAAGCAATTGTCAAGAAAAATACAAATGCTGCTGGTACAATACGCCAAGACTGACGTAATCTGTAGAATAAAGAATGTAAAGCTTATAATGCTCATAATGAAAATGTTAATGCTAAAAGTTGTAAAGTACATTGACAAAACTATATTACCCTCGTCTGTTGATTCCACCTCGAGGGCAAGCTGAGAACATATTTGCCCAAAAAGTGCCAACAACTACAGATATAGCAGGAACATATTGACAAAATTGGCATAGATCATCAGGACCCCATTGAGATGCAGCAATATCGATTTGAAAATGCTTACTAGTTCTATTGGCAGTACTTACGGAAATTGATTCATTCTTTTCTTCTGCACCATATGAAAAACCTACAAACAATATTAATTTTTGCAACAAATATAACTTAACAAGTTTTAATTTTAAATTATAAAAATAATTCTTAAATCAATTTACACTTTGTATTTAAGACAAAATTTAATTTTCAAATAAAGATATTTGAAACTGACACAGGTTGTATGACGAGTATTACTTTACGTCACACACAATATATTAATGTAATTTTTACCTTGTTCGAAAAATGAATCATATTCATTATACAACTTTGTAGGTCTTATAACATCAGGAACTTCTTTAAATTTTATATGACTTTCAAGAATGCAAACTCCACCAAATCCTTCATATATTCTACCTGTTGAGCAATGTATGAGATCATAGCTGTTACAGCCGTTGTTGAGCATAAAATTATAGCAAAAACTAAAAGAATATTTAGGTAGAAACACAATATGTGTAAAAATCACATATAACAGTCATTTATTTAAATTAATATTTTTGTATAACTACCTTTCCATAAACTACTAATTTCTTTAGAATCCCTTTCCACAAGTTTTTGAATTCTATATAAAACTGCCATAGCGGAAAATTTTAATTTGTGTGAAATTTAAATATATTCTGTAAACATATTTTGAATTTAATACAAATATATTAATATATATTAAATTTATATTGTAGTTAAATAGTATCATTATAATATAATTTTTCTCTGTTAATAGAGATGCATCTACAACAAATTTATTTTTATGTTTTCAATTATTTTTTAACACAAATTTGGTTAATTTTAGATTTTAAGTAAATCACCTGATGAATATCTCAAAAAATTTTCAAATTCAAATAATATGTTTCAATACTATACAAAAGAATTTTTGCAAAATAAAAGGAAGGAAAAATTAATAAAACTTTATCATTGTACAAAAATTTAAGGTAGTATATATATGTATTAAACTATTATTATATATTTATATTTTATACATACCTATCAAAATAACTGTAAAATGAGATTAATCAATCATATATCACATACTTAAAATTAAATATTATTATTAGTAATAAAAAAGTAAAATATATTGTGATGTTCTTATCGATACGGAAATGAGTAAACATTACGTTTAATTTAAATTTCGCGGATTAAAACTATATCTTAAGATATAATAAAAAAAAACTAAATATCTTAAGATAAACTAAAAAAATATATAAATGATTTGTAATCTAACATAAACATATTTCAAATAAATTTAGGAGTGATACAACTCGCTTGACATTTAAAGAATGCGTGCGCTTCTATCTAATGTTGTTTTTATATTGCATTGATGCTCAATTTTAGGGTTTCTTTTACTAAAAAATATTAAAATTTATATTCAAAAAAAATATCATTTCTATTCTAAATTGGTTAAAAAATTTTTACATAAAATAATTCTTAAAAAAATAATAACTAAAAGCTATTTTGAATAATGAAGAAAACGGAAGGCAGTTGGAAAACGACCGCACTTTTGTTAAATCTGCGAACGGATGTTTATTATAATTGTTTGCGTTTGTTACAAATGGGATCTGGACTTTAGATTAAGTTTATATTTATTGGCCATGCAATTCGAAATGTAGCTTTTTTCCCATTTTTTAATTTTTATTAATATTTACAGTGTTAATCTGTAATCAATTCAAATATTGCAACAAATAGGATAATCACAAGTCAAACAAATATATATACATAAAACAACTTAACTTAAATATTTTGAAATATATTAATATTAAATAGGCTATAATTTATTTTAAATAAAATCTTTTTCTATGTACTGTAGTGCTCTTATTATAATTCCTGGATTTTGTTCTTTATTGTCTTTACACCAACACATCCTTTTCCAAATAATTTAGAGGTTTGTCTACTATATTATGTGACTTATTATTTTGCATATTGTTTCTGTTAACCATTGAGTTATTTGTTACTGTACTGTTTGATAATTCTTCAATAATGTCTTTACTTAAACTATTACTAATATTTTCTTGAGCTGGCTTCAGAGGCCAACTTGGTTTCTTTACTACTCTTGAATCTGTAAAATTTTCATGTATGTAAATTAAACTAATTAAACAATAAATTTCTATATAATAAAATACAAAGAGATTTCTGACCTAGATCAGCAACAAGTCTTACAACTTCTCGCAATTGAGTATCTTGTTTCTCTACAAGAAAGCCAATTCCCGAATTTGCCTATTCATTGAATCTACTTGCTCTACCGCGAGCTTCTTCTTTTGCAGTTTCTTTCAATGATTGTCTATAAAATTTATTAATAAAATATGTATTATTAAACATAGTAATTAAGTAAATTAATATCACTAATCCAACCTCTGATATTCGAGAATCAACAATGCAGATGCAATAAAGAATATAATTCCTTCTCCCAGAAGATTTGCGCCTAATTCAATGGCCATGGCTTCATTTAAAGTAGGTATGTGTACAGGTTTACCCAAATTCATAATCCACATCTTCGTTTTCACTTCACACCAATTGTAAACTACAAACAAAAGATTGCTATAATCGCTATAATGATACAGGCATTACATAAGAACTCAACGAGATTGCATATTGGATAAGATATTTTAAATGTAAAATATATGATTTGAACAAAACCTTATTTACATATGCTGTCCACGTGTATTTTCATTTATTCATATTTCCAAGAAGTAGATTTATAAGAAATGTTCAAAGAACATTAACCAAATTGTGATATTTTTTGACTAACTATATTTGAAAGTATTTAGAGTATGAAAAGTGACATTGAGCAAATTGTAATTGATGTTTAGTAATCTGAATAAATAAAGTAATTTTATTTTGTCTACTAACTTTACTTTACCAGGAATGACTTCATGATCTTAGAACAGTAAGTTAATCAAAATGTTTAAGTTGATTTGGAACAATTAATAATAAAGACGTTCATTGAACAAATATAATATTGTGGAAAGAATAAATACCACTTACATTGTGCAGGTGGCATACAAATGTATGTTCTAAAAAATGGACTGTTTTTAGCTCGTTCTTTGGGCAAAATTTGCTATAGGTTTGCTGATTTGTTTCATCAGCAAAACACCTAATTTTACGACTGGGAAAGCACCCACAACCATTTTGATTGTTGATTTTGTATATGTGTATCAAATTATTTCATCTTTCATTAAAGAAAGTCAAAGAATATATGACAGTAACTTTAACCTAAAAAATGTGCTTCATTGTGACGACTGTGACAGTTGTAATAAAAGTCAATAAACATCCAATGTAATTACCCGAGATGGCGCCGTTGTGAAGTCTTAATTAACTCAAACTTTAAATAAATTCAAGTTTAATCAATTATATTTTATTCACATTTTTACATAAAATATATTATTTCTTTTTATAAGTATCCATTCATAAATTATACCTATAAACATATAGTAAAATATCTGTCAATCTAAAATACTTCATTAATCATTTCAAAGATAAATAAATAACAATTTTTTTTAAACATTTTTTTTTTACAAATGAATACTTATATACATAATCATCCAAGCATGGATTAATTATAAACCTAAAAATATTTTAAAATTAATAATGATTACTAATTTATGACTTTTCTTAACTATATACAATTAAGTTTATACAAATTTCAAATTTAACATTTCATGTCAAAAAGTTAAGAAAAATCACATTATTCTTAGCAACAATTTAAATAGACTTAGAGTATCACATATACAAAATAACAAATGCATAATTATACACATTTTCAGTGACGACGATCGTCTTCGTGTTTGGGAATCAGGAGAGCTCTGCACAAGACCATTCCTTATAACTGGTGATGCTTCAGTAGTTGATTCTTCTAAGGAGCTACTTGGGGAACTCATGGAAGAACTGTGCATTGAACTGTCACTTTCAGAGTCTGTACTAGTGCTAGATATAGTTCTTTGAACAGATGCAAAATAGTCTCGTTCACGTCTCAGTTCTAAATTCTCAGCGAGCAATTCTTGAATGCGAGCGGCCTGCTCTTGTAGCTTCTCACTTGTTGCAGCATCACACTCATTACCAGATTGTTTGTGCATTCTTTCAGATTTTGCATTTCTAATAGTTTTTGTGAGATGATCTAGACGAGATTCCATGAGAATACATTCTTGAATTAGTTCATTTTTAGTCATAGCATTAAGTCTCTCACATTGAGCATCTTCATAGACACTAGAAAATTCTTTTATTAGGAAATCTTCCTCATCTTCAGGTAAAGACATGAAGTAGTTGTCTTCAGAATCGACACTAAGCTAGAGTCTCGAGTTCTGGCAGATGGAATCCTTGGTTGAGGTACATCATGATCTTCCATGAGAAATTGGTTCGTGTTACAAGGAACTAATGTGTGCCCCATGGCTAATATTTTAGCACGGGCACTACGAACTCTCATCATTTCTTTTTGGACATTCTTACGTTGGGTCCAGGCTGTTTTATTGTACGGTTTATTAGGTTTTCTCTTACATTTACCTCGTCTATGTTTTTTCTTCTTCCCATTTGTTGCACCCACTTGGTTTGCTTCTTTTCTATCACTATCATTTCCTTTTTCTCCTGATAGAGGCGCTTCAGTAGCGCTTGTTTGAAGCGGGCAGACATTTTGGACGCTGTACTGCGGTTGTATTATTTTTGGATTTTCCGATTCAATATTTTCAATTTTTACACTCATTTTGATGTTCAACAGTATTAATAAAAAACACTTTGATTGATATTTACTCACTATTTCTTCACCTGCTGGCTAATTACCTTGGAGCACTTGAGCACTACAACGATGCGTTTTAGCGTTTTCGCCATTTTTGATTTTTGATTGTGCTTCATGTAACTACCACTATGTTTACAGCGCTCCAGTGTGGCCCGTGCACAATTTTAACACATATTTCATAAAATGAAAATGACTAATTTTTATTTAAAATTCTAAATATTTAAAGTTGAATAATACAATGATGTTTAAATTTTTTTAAAATAATTATTAGTTGTTGTAAATTATTTATACGATTTTTCAGGAGTTGAACAAAAATTAAAATCTGTAATTAATTAATAATATGTATAGATATTATATGTAACCTTAACCTTCATAGGAATATTAAGTTTATGTAGTCTATTGTTTTTTATATATGACATTAATAGTTAACGAAAAAAATACGTTTTGTTTTAATATTTTTGGTTTTATCATTAACCGCATCATCCGCAAATTTTTGCAAAAATCTGATTAAAATCAATCGACAATAGAATTAAATTACTACTACTTAAAAAACTGTATAATAAATTTCTGTTAAAATCATTATTATTGAGCTGATCATGTATAAGTCATATCTCATTGGGATTCTTCAAATAAGCGTATTCAATATAAATTTATAATTTAATATCTAACTTAAATTAACAGTTAAATAAAGGTTTAATAAAAATTTAATTCCATACAACAATTGCAATTTAAATATTATGAAAAAATCACAAATATTAAAATTTCATGTAAATAACAAATTACTAATTTGTACACTTTAGTTCTTATTAAGTGACAATAATTTATAAATTGTTTACATTAATAGCTAATAATATTGGTAATTCTTGCTTATTATTGTTTGAAATTTTGGTTCAAATGAGTTACATTTTCTGGCATAAATACGTACGTTCGATCTACGGGCAAATACGAAGTATTTTTGAAAAAATGTTAGGAATAATTTAAATATTTGTATTTTTTATTATTATACGTAAATATTTAAACTATAGACCTTATAATACATGTGTATTAGTCTATAATTTAAACAAATAAATTGATTTTGTTTTTCTTTTTTAATATTGAAAATGTGCTAAGTAAAGTACAATTGTGAACCGGCCGTCCTAATATAGTACGGATAATATTATCAGGAACTGTTCATCAGCTGCTTGTTTTCATGTTGCTAGAGAGACACTTTTACAGCAGAGTGTATCTATCCAACATTTTAATAAAAAATATATGTCATGAGGAAATAGTACCCGCAAACCTCATCAGCGGGCTGCACTTTTCTATTTCTAGAACGCAAAATAAAAATACTTGAGTCAGTGAGAAATTTCAATTATTTTGCACGATGGAGAAGGTTTTCTAAATAGATCCTTAAACGAATGGCTTTGAAAAATTAGATTTATTAGTGCTTCATCTTCTATGGTATTACCATAAAGCACTAGAAATAAGTCCTGATGTACATCTAGGTCCTGTGAAATGCCACTTACCATTTTGTTTTAAGGTATGTTGGAAAAACCTACCAATATTAGTAAATAATGGACTTAATGAAAAAAATTCAACCACTAGTTACGAAGAAACGGTTCGGCCGATCTTTATCACAAATTAATCTGCACGATTTCCAACAAATGCCTTTCAACAAACGGTATTTATATCCAAAATCATTCAGAATTTCTTGCGAAAAATCCAAGACAATTTTTTTTGCAGTTTTCTGCAAATTCTTAAAAAAACGATGGTCTCGCCAAACTAATCAATGCGAGTCTTTATCGAGATTCATCGAATGTCTTTTATAGTTTTTAAATGTATTATGCACTTTTCGAGAAAATGTAGAGTAAAGGTCAAACTTTGGCTCACATACACACACATACTCTAATTTTGATATCAAAAGATTTAGAATGACTTAAATGTCGAGAAAACATAAGTTCAGCAAATCGGATTTTCTGGCGATAATTTCTTCAGGGAGTTATTAAATTACCATATATAAAACGAAATACGAGAGGATTGTTAATAATATATCAATAGTTTATACGAATACTATATACATTAGCATATAGTATAGTAGTATTGCAGTATTGTGTGCAATATTATATTCTTTCGCAGTTTATGAAAAGCTCAAATTTCAAAAATTCTAAACTTTCATAATAGGTAATATTACATGCATTGTTTATTATTATTTTGTTACTATATAAAATTAACTATATGTAGCCGAATAAAAAAGTGCTTTAAGGCAAATTGCTAGAACTTCCCGTACCGTAATAAAATGTTCGAGGAATATTAAATGTTTTCAGTCAGATTATTATAAATACTGTAACATTGAATAATATTTATAAGAATTATATAAACTGAATTAAAAAGTTAAAATTATTAATTTAAAGTATATAAGTGAGCTTTAGAACTTTAGCCGGAATTAAAACTAAAACCTGAATTATTTTCAATATTTATTTTTCAAAAAAAATTGAGATTTTTTTTTCAAAAGCAATTATTTTGTCAAAACAAGCAGAAAGTTTTCTGAATCATTCAAATCGGATGCTTATTTCTCTTAAAAACTGCCGTTTTTTCACATTTAGCTCGGTATCTCCGAAACGGCTGGACCGCCTTTGCCAAACACTAATCACCACTTCTTCCCTTAATTAAAAATTAAATATTTTTTGGACGATTCAAATCGGTTGAAGCATGCGCCCGAAAACGTGCTCGAAAAATGGTATCCATACATACATATACACACACATATACGCACACATCGATTTTTTCTGATTGAGGTATGTTAAAATGTTCAAAACGTGAAGAAATGTAAAAATTTTCAATTTCGATTTTTGGACGATTACAATGACTTACCCTAGGGAAGTTAATAAATAAATAGTTTGGATTCATACGAAGGAATAAATTGAATAATTAATAACTTTATTTCAATAGCATAAAAAAACTTGTTTTTAGTTAAGCCACTGTTCTAATGTAACTTTTTTATACAATTTATATGCATGGGCATTAGGTGGATTGAATAATTGTTTACTACATAAAGTTCTCACTAAACTATTTATTTTTGCTACATACGAATATTAAAGCAAAAATATTGTTTTTAGTAAGAGTACATTCGTAAGAAAATCTTTGGATGACACCGGAAAACCTCTTATGTGAAGGCTTACTTTTTATCTTTTTCATAGTTTACATATTGTGTGTTCAGCTCTTGTTTGTACAAGCTTGTTCTATTTATTAAACAGAGGGGTATTAATTTGAACCCGAGTCATATGGTCGCAGGTTTTGCTGTCTAAATAAACAATTGAGCAAAGAGACGGCGCTTGCCAACAGCAATTTGAGGTCCTAAATAATATAATAAGATATAAAATTTATTTCTCTTTAAATTACATTGTTGTTATTATCCCTGTGCTTTTATTAACACATTCAAGAATATTTTATTTGGCATAATAGAACTTGCGTATTCGACTTTTTTACATCAACGTATGTAATACGTTTTTATCAATAATAGCTTATTATTGATTATTGAATAAGTCACAAAAAATATTTTTGTTTAAAATACATTGTTGTTATTCTGATACTTAACTTAATATGTTCGAAAATATTTTATATATTATAAAGAACTTACGTAATCGATTTTATACATCATCAACGTAAATATCTAATACTTTTTATCACAATGAAGTGTTTGATTGTTAAATAGCTGGTTAATGATTGGTGAATTTATTCATTTTGTAGAAGTTATTTTGCATTATTAATAATGAGTGAAAAGCCAAGCAAAATGTCATTACTTAATTGTGGATGTAATTCAAGGTTGTTCTCTTCAATTGATAGATTTACAAAATATATTTACAAAAGTCAAAGTTCAAATTATTGAAATATATTCTAATTTTCTTATGCCTTTTTAATATAAATTTGAACTTTTATCGTTATAACATTATATGATTCTTTCAAATACTGACAATTTTTCAGATTTCTGGTTCAGGCACGCTTCAAATTAAATTTGATGTGTTCCACCTCGATACAAGTAAACTTTTCACATAATAAGATATAAATTTACCAAGAGCAGATTAATTTATTAGAAATAAATGCCTCAAAACAAATTTAACTTTTCAAGTTAGTAATTGAATTGCCAAATTTATAAACATTCAATTATGCTGCAAAACAATAATTCGTAATTTTTGTAGAATCAGGTGATTATGTTTATAAAATCAAAGATTATTCCATACAACAGCCCTTTCTGATTAAAATATTTATCCCATATATTATTATCAGATCCTGCATATTTAATTTTTAGATCAAACACAATAGACTAAATCACCAGTCAAATTAATCATTGAGAATTTTAAGATGCTATATACTCATATAAATTATTTAATTATTCAGTGAGAATTACATATAAATATAGGTAAAATATTAAAATATAATATTTAAGTTGTAATATAAATACTGTAAAATAGGTTTATATAGTTAGTTGTCTTGAATTCAATTATTCTGAACGATATTCAGTTAGCTCATATTAACATTATGCATATGTGACATATAGATAATTGAAGTAAACAATTTGAATTTGTAATGTATGTACATTATCAAAAGTTCCAAGCAAGCGAAAATTAATTCATGACTTCGAGGTGTATCTACTTGTTCCAGTAGATTCTACTTTAAATATATATATGTATATGGAAATCTTTCCTTCCGAGTATATAAATTTGGTAAATATCATAAATTTATAAAATTCTCCAGATTTTCAAGAATATTGATCTGAGCTCCAGTTCTTCGGTTGATTGTACGTCGTGTTATTAGAATTCCAACCTTTACGGAATGGCAACATCTATAAGTCATTGAAAATTTATCGAATAGAAATCATTAAATGCAAAACAACTTTATCCGAATATGCGATATTTGAATGAGGCGTGCCTACTAGTAATTATACACGTTCTGCATCAAAATATAGATCAATCATAGTGATGATTAAAACGAAAACAGTTTAAGGTAAGCATGGAGTAGTGATTAAGTGGAATTTTGATGGTAAACTTTATAAACTTGTAAGCTTATAAGTCTAAAATAATATTATTACAAGTCTCATGCTTTTTTCATATAGGGTAAGAGGGCTTAAAGGTAAGAAGGTCCTCGTATCACCAGTATCTCAAAAACATGTAAAGTTAAAAAATTTTAACGATGTTGCCACCGGAAGATAAACGCCAATGTTTTGAAAATCCTTAACTAAAGTATTTTTTTCGTTGTTATATATTTAGGTAGTGAGCACTGTTGTTTAGTTTATGAAACCCCAATATAATTTTTAAGTATAAGTTTACGTTTTATAAGATGTATTGCTAATTTTAAGTTTCAACAGATGTATGTTTTATACAACCTCTATAAAGCTTACATGTGAGTAGGGTAAAAAGGACCAACTGAACCATTACGCTGGATAAAATGTAAATTAACTTAATAAAAATAATGTTATGAGAGATAAATTAAATAAATAATTTATTATGAGAGATAATTTAAATAATCGAACTATGCAGATGATTATTTATAACGAAATACCAGATCAAGGTTATTTAATGTTAACTCTGTAAAAAGTATGCCTATGAAATTTATGTTTTGCATTGGTCGAATAATGTGATTATTATTTGTATTGGCTGTCCCAACACCGAAAAAAACACATTTCTGCAACGATGGATTAACTGGGAGTTTTGCTGAATATAGTCCGATAGTTCTTTGTTATTTGTTGTGATATAATTGGTTAGGTTTTCACAAAACTCAAACTGGACCTTCGTGCCCCGCCCTAACCTACTGCATCTATTACTTTACAAGAGACAAAAGAATATATGTAGTTAATTTGACTAAAATAGATAAAGTATGTTAGAGAAATTATATTTCTTAAAGTCGCTTAGTAATTTAGCATTACGTTTACAATCTACAAGTATAAATGTAGGTGACTAAGTTTTTAAAAGTAATAAAGAAAAATTAAAACGAGTATCCTATTTCACCTATTTGGCAATGACCTAAGATATTACATATTTAATTATAGTAAGATAACAATCTTATCTTTGCCAGAGCACACGTTCGTGTTTATTCAGCAAACGAAACAGCTTGTGTACGTTTTGCGAGGTAAATGTACACAGCTGATATATGTTTGTGACCGTAGCCTGTATTCGATAATACTCGTACACATGTATCAGCCAAACATAGTTGACCTGATGCCTGCGACACATCAATGCATTTTCCCAAAGGCTTCTATAGTGGATGAGTTAACATATTTGGAATCGGATATTGCGATTCAGAAATCAGAATTTCTCAAAAGCATAAACATTATCAACTTTCTTTTAATATTATTATATCTCTAACTAGCTTTATCATCAAGATCTGAACAATAGATTTTTTGAAAAAGTGGTACACAGGCAAAAGTACAAGAACATGGTGACCATATTGCCTTGGCTAGGAAGTTGCTAGAACAAATACTTAAAAGCATTTAATTTTTTTTCAAAGACATAGTTTAATTACAGTAATAACTTAAAATTCATTTAATATTTTTTATTTGTTGCAGATTTATTCTGTTGTATTCTCTAAGGTATTGGTTATATAAGGTTGTAAAATATCTCCCTTCCGCCTTTTTGTATTATAAACCAAGAGCAAAAAAGTGGAAGGGAGATATTTGACAACCTAATACATTGTATGTAGATAGATAATCAACAAATAAATAACAAATATTCGTCATGCTTTTCATTTATTAATTCATTTATTAAAGATGTTCATTTCTCATGTTCTAGAATATGCCAATAACATAGAGATTGTCTCTATGCTATAATATTATACCGAAGTGAAATTCTATATATTACTAATATATTATCACGTATATTAAGATCCACTTATAATACCCTTTAATGCGGATTAGTCTATTTATAGTAACTCGAACTCGATGTTTATTAAGGGGTATTTGAATGATATTTGATGAGTGCTGTTAATATCAGCCTGCGGCAATTTTATCCAAAGGAACAATATTTAAATAAATGAGTCATAATATAATATTAAATTATGACTTATATACAAACACACCCATTTGGCTCCTTGTAAACTTGTATATATCTACACATCAAATATATTTATATATAGTCTCTATATAGGTATATATTTTATCAAAATATGACGCAATGAATAAATATGCTAAATATAAATGCACACAATCATTTTATCTTCAATTGAAAAACTCAATGAGACATATTCGACATTCATACTTCGACGTGTTTACAATATTTATATGCGATAAAGAAAGTGCGTTTGTTATTCATAAAACAATAAACAATGCTAATTATGTTATTAGAAAATGTTTAAATAATTATTCAGAACTAGTAAGATTAACTAAATTTCAAACGAGAGATTCAATGCTAATGAAAGACTCTCATTAATTAACTTTTGATTAAAGATATTTGTCGCCTGAAAACTAAAATTGATATTTAGCAGCAAAAACTCTACAGAATTAATATAAATTAAATTTTATTATGGTACAAGCACATTTAGAATTATATGTAATATGTTCTACTTCGGAACAAGTGTAGATTTAAGTTTTTACTTAATATAATATGATTATACCAACAGGGTACATTAAACACGTGATCGATTTCTAATACGTGGTGAAATTTAAAATTATCCCTCATTATCCCAACATTAAACTTTAGTTTATTATTACCCCATTTATTTTTAATTGAGTTAATAGATAATTACACCTGATATCTTACTATACCCTCCCCTCTCCCCACATAATATTTTGTAATTTTTTGTCACCCCCCTTTGGGCCACCAGGATTACGGATTGATATTCCGATACAAATGATCTTTATACAACAACTTTTTAACTTTGCAGACTCAGGTGAATATGTTTGCATTGTTTTTGACTATGAATGTTACAAAATCAAAGATTTTATATATGTGCCCCTTTATTAAAATATTTATTTACCAATCATCTCCTGTATATTTAATTTTTTGATCTAATATAAGAGAGTGAATCAATCAAACTTATTCCCGAGAACTGCATAAACTATACATATCCATATAGTCTTATAATAAAACTTATAATATTTAAATAATATATTTGAAGCATAATAAGTATAAGTTATACTTATAACGTATATGAAGTTATACTGTATAACAGTAATCTATCTATTGCTCATAGATATTTTTATTTATGAATGCATTTTCAAAAGTTATGTGGAATGCAAATTTTAACTAAAAAGAAATCAAAAGGCTCAACACCTGATAGGTGTAAAAAGTGTAGGCCTTCGCCCTCGATCGAGCGAAAAGATACCGCGGTGTTGTTCTACATAATATGGTAATAATTAAAATGTAGGTAATGGCCATTGGCAAGTTTATCGACCCCGCCGACGGTAAGATTTTTCGCCGACCGAGGCATTCCATTATTCACTAATTCTCCACTCTTCTTATCCGTGTTGTTCTGTATATATACTTTCACTTTCAGGTGAAATTTTTGTGTGTCTGGTACGACTTTTAATTACATCATTGGTTTCAAGCCAACGAGCTTTGATAACGGGAGAGCTGCCCGAATAAAAAAAAATGTGTAAAATGAAAATAATTATATTTTTCACATTTTAGCTAATGAAGAAGTTGTTCTGTTGTTTACTTACTACTACTGCTGAAAATTAAATTGACAATTACCTATGAATGGTTTTGTAAAATAATTAGTCATTTCTTAGTCCTTGTTCAATATTTATATGAGTGTCTTTGGTTTCAAAAATTTGATATGCTATATTATATTCTTTGTATCCTCATGTACACGCAAGGAATTACACCAATTGCAACTTTATCGATTAAAAAAGTTTAAAAAAAGATACAAATATGTTTAATTATATCGAATCGTTCTTGGTTTTTTGTAGAAATAACATTAACTTCATATCAATTTGTGATACACTAGAAAAATATGTCATTTTACAAAATGTGAGAGAAAAAAGTAAGACAAACAAAATTTCAAATAACAAAATTATACAATTAACAATCATTACAATAATAGAATAATCACAAATAAAGTATTTAAAAATATTTAAAAGTTATGTTATATAATTTACAGATACGTGGGGAAGAAAATCAAATCATTGGAAAATATTATTCTGACATGTAAAAATATTACAAAATAAAAATAAATTTTTATTAGAAATTAATAATATAAAATAATAAATTAAATTAATAATTAATTAATTATTAAATACACTGTGTTCATTTAATAATATTATAGAAAAATATTAAGTTTTACGATTTCATCTATAATTTCATTAGCAGTCATGAATTAATATATATATATATATATATATATATATAATTGTAATTTTTGTAATACATATATGTAAATAATGTAAATAAAATACGAATAAATACAAAAAAAAATATTACTGAATAATTTTTTTACAAGGTTTGTTGAACACTATTCTCAAAAACCCTCTATGCCAACCCACTAAAATGATTAGGAAATTTTCTTTTGCATTTGTTGAACATCGATTTGAAACAAAAGCCCTCTTATTGATACAATAAGACTGATGAATACAACTAGTTTGGCCCGATAGTAGATGCATAATGATCCAAATATTATTAATTTTGACGGTGACTCTTGGCTAAATTCCATATGCCACATGCCACAGATTTAACAACACATATGTAAAGTATTAAATGATTATTTATCAAAAGTAACTAATAACTTAAATATCATAAATTGTTTACTGATATAAACCTTCCAGGTAAGTTGAAATTGTATGTCCAAGTAAATATCTTCCAAGATATTTAATGCACCATCTAAACCTAAAGCTGGGACACAATTTCTTCATTACATGGGTTAGATATTTTGTCTATATTTCTAAGATGGAAGTAAGAAGATAGTTTCATTATCTTCTTACAAGTAGAGCCAGCAGTTTATTCGTTGAAAGTTCTCAATTATCATCAACGCTCATACTATGATGATAATACACAAAGCGCTATATGGAACTCTGACCGCGTGTAACCTATATCAACTTTTTTACCTTCATCTCCGTTGCCGATGCGATGATAGTCGTACGGCGCGTAATATAGACATAGTAAACACAACGTAGTTCTAAATATGCGTGAGATTCCGTAGGAACGAATTGGCTCTAGAATAATAAAATTTTCAGTGAAGAGCGAATCACACACGTTTACCAAGGATTTTGCACATGTATATCATGAGCAGAAATTTAATAACGGCGGTATTTATTGTCATAGAAACGTATTTTTTGTGAACAGCAGTCTGATACTATTCTTAAAGAGTTCTATTCTATAAGCTGTCGTGATATTTGATATCTTACAATTTTATTTCGTATAATGATAACAGCAAACAGAACTAAATAGTTTTCTTAATATCCGTGGTTTTAGAAGGCAACCCAACGGTTGATCTATCATCTATCTCGTTTGGATGCTATGTTCACTTGGAATTATATTGCTATCTATATTTTAAAGTAAATACCAATTTCATCATTGTTTGAAATTAGGCTGTCCGAGAGGGGTCGAAACTACAAATAGTGATTGAAAGTCCGTAGCTATATATCATTATTACTAGTTCATTGCCCAGTTGTTGTCCATTGTCTACGTGTTGACAATGGTGTGAATTATTAGAGATTTCTGCTGGAGATAAAAAAATCTATTTTTTGAGACCTAAAACTTGGAATTTGAAACCTATGATGGCAAGACCCAAGCTCTTACAGCGTATTCACGAACAAGCTCACAGTACACATAAAATTAAATAAAACATTCAAGATACACCCTTAATGCAAGTTGTGTAGTCTTGATTGTAGGATCAGGTGAAATTAGATAAATTTCATAATCGATAAGAGTTTCTTATTTGATATAATTTTTGGTGGCTTCTAAGCACACATTAACTCTGGGTTCATCCAAAAATAAAAAAAATCATGCAAAACGGTAAATATGACTCTGTTGAAAGTCTTGGTTCCGAAGCCCCTAACAACCAAAAGCTCTTATCATATTTAGTTTTATATTTAGCGTAAGTCAATAGTATATTTGGAGGATAAAAACGTATACAATAAACATTAAACATTAATCTTTTTCCAAAATAATACAAATGGAATAATATTTTGTGAAATGCCTTCATACTTTACCTATTATTTTCGATTTTAAATATGCATCATTTAAAAAGTTATGTTATGTTTCTTATATTGACAATGCTTGAACAAAAAAAATTAAGGCGTAACTGAGGTTCGATTAATGAAATCTAAATTATTGCGTAGTGATTAAATACGAACACATACACATTATAGAATGTTGCGACCTTGTACAGCCAATTTATATGGTACTTTGTGTTTCATATTTTAACCAGATAAATTGAAATGTCAAAAGCAAAATTTGATAGTAATTGGAAAATAATATTTTTATTATTTTACTTCTTGGGGTTAAATTTATACTGAAATAATTATACTAAACCATTACAAAAATTATATTAAAGAATGCAAAAGTAATTTTAACTTCATAACCTTAAACAGAATTTTCAGTACACTCCCGCACATTTAAATTCAGTTTTATGCGCAATAAACTGCTCAGGTAGGTATTATTCAACTCTATATGTCTGGCCTTGTAAAACCAATTTGAATATATTTTCACAATTTTTATTAAATGTCATTGTTCTAAAACGTAAATATTAAGATTTGAACAGTAGTTGATTCAATGACAACAGTACCCAATAATGACAATATAAAACAAAAAATACTTGAATTCAACCATTAGAAGCCAACCAGTACATAATCACCGATCATTAATTTGGAATTGGTTTTTAATGTTATTCTTTATTACTAGCTCAATAGATTTTTCTCATAACAAGAATACTGGGCACAAAAAATGACCTAAATTAATGTATTGTTAACATTTTGTAATTAAATTCAAATGAAATAAAAATTGAAAATCATATTGTTATTCTTTAGTATGTTACGTCTTGAATCTTACGTCGAGTTTGGTTGCTCGGTATGGGCGTGTTTCTCGCTTCACAATGATGCATTTCATAACTTTTAGTCAAATTAGTTTTCAAATCTTTTAGTTATTCATAATTTTTTCTGAAAAAATGTTTTTCTCTAATATGTTATTAAGTTTAATTTTTAAAATAAATTTTTGTTGAGTGTTTTTGTCCTGTGTTGCTGAATGATGACACGCATCTTGTGTCGAAACGTATAAATAAAAGTTTTTATACTTTATACCTTTTTTATTTCGACGAATGGGCTGCTAGTTACTTTGAAATATATATATATATATATATATATATATATATATATATATATATATTTCAGCGTAAACGATAAAATCCCTTATTTTCTACAAATTTGTTTATGAACAATTATTGTTCTAGTCGAATAGTACACGTATACCCCAGTACCATACAATTAATTAATTTTGAACATAAATTGGAGGATATTATAAATTTAGCATAAACATGATCACGATCATGTTCATAACATAATCACCAAGCATTATTAATTCGACGCATTACAATTTAATGATCGCAGTTAGGTACATAATCATTTTAATCCCACATGATCGATGTAGGGCATATATTCTATATGTTTCGCTACTATTTACACCGATAAGATTCTATTTATACAATTCTATAATGTAAATACACTATTTATATATAATTAAGCCCCCATTCATTCTTTTGTTTATTAAAAATACCTGTATTTTTTTAGAAAGAAGTAATGGTATATGAGGTGATTTTAAATTTAGAAATGTAATTTAATTGGTAATACAAGAATGTAATTTGTATATTAAATAGCGATTAACCAAATAGAGACCAAGATTCAAATAATTACAAATTCATGTGTATTTCTAAACTCGAATTTGCAACTTGCTCTTTTCTGTTACATCATGATAAATCCTTTGACATAAATATACATAATGGTAAGAAAAATACACACTCATATATTTTAGTAAAATATGGTCGCACTGTATATTCCCTTGTGGGAAGATACTAGGCAGCACTTAGTGATTTGTAGAAAAACTCGCAAAATCACTTTTCGAATATTTTTCATGTATAAGAAATTCATTCTACTGAATTCATAAACTACAACATGCACAGGATGGCCAACACATATTTAAAAACTTCAACACGTTTATACATTCATGAGCGTACTTCATAGATAAAAAGTCTTTTTTATCTGTCTAAAATAATCTTGAACAGTTAAATTTATACAAAATTAAACTAGTGGGGTGGGTGGCATCGTGCCTTAAGGCAAATTGCTGGAACTTCCCGTACCGTAACGAAATGTTCGAGGAATACTGAATGTTTTCAAATAGATTATTATAAATATTGTAACAGTGTCTAATATTTATAAGAATTATATAAACTGAATTGCAAAGTTGAAATGATTTGTTTAAAGTATATTAAAACTATAGTCAGAATTAAAAATAAAATCTGAATATCTTCGAAATGGCTGGGCCTGCCTTTGCCAAAAACTAATAAACACTTCTCCCAATCATTACTAATTGAATGTTTTTTAGATCATTCAAATCGGATACTCCGTTCTCTCAAAAAGTCGATTTTTATTTTCTGCCTTCTTTGCTCCGTATCCCCGAAACGGCTGGACCTGCCTTTGCCAAAAACTGATCAGCTCTTTTCCCTATCGATAGGAATCGAATGTTTTTTGATCCATTCAAATCGGTTGATTCGTGCGCCCGAAAACGTGACTGGAAATTTGTATCCATACATACGTAGACACACACACATCCATTTTTTCTGAGGTGTGCCAAAATGTTCAGAAACCTTCAAAACGTCGAGAAATGTAAAAATTTTCACTTTTATGGGAAGTTAAAAAACAATAACTATAACACAATTAACACTTTTGTACAAAAGTTATTTCTTCAATTCAAAATATTTAGATATCGAAATTTAAGGTATGTAGAAAAATATTGCAGTGCTATAATTAATTGGTTTGTACACTTAACAAATATCGAAGCTAAATTTAATTAAGTTTTTACTTAAAATGTATCATTTTCTTAGCCCTTAGAAACAATTATAAAATCGTACATAGTATAATCAAGTTTACTTCATGAAATCCTACTTTGAAAAAAAAAATATGCATGGCAACCTGAGATTATTTCACTTGATGTTTGTGATGCTGCTTTAAAACAAGCATATTAGTTATTTTTTGTGCTAGTATACTCATGAACATTGATAGTGTATTGAAATATATTGAAATATGATTGAAAATAAAAATTAAACTCTCACTTTTACTCGAATGCATACAGTGTTCATATGTGTTGAAATAGGCGAACCAATTTCATTCAAGAAGCATAATATCATCTTCGCATCACTCATACATCAAAATCTTCTTCAAATCGTTTTTATAGATAGATATATTTCAAAATCCAACAGCTTTTCTCTAGTGTACGCCAATGATGGTTGGTACCTATATATAACCTTGCATTTGATTCTACGTCACATATCACGCCTACATATCAGCAAAACGTAGAGCGCGGACCCAAGTGTTGGCCATTACGAAAAGTGTGCGTGGCAGAGCTTCCCAACGGGTCAGCGAGGACTGAATTTAGAGAAGCTTCTTCAGCCCGTGAAATGAGGGGCAATGACATACGTCAGAATTCGCATATCATGCGCTGCGAATGCGAAGTTACCCTCTTCATATTATTTCGTGAAAGTCGGCCAAAAATTGTGAAAGAAGTAGGACAATGTTTAAAGATCAAGGTTATTTGAACATATAAAACATTATTAAAATTAACATTAATAAGTTCCACACAATGAAACCAATGCACATTGCGAAAGCAATTGTGGAGGTATCGAAACTATGTAACTATAAAAGTAAAGAATAATATACATAATGATAGGTGGTACTGCCCTAGGGTAGGTCCGTGAGCTGAGTTAAACTCCAACTTGATTCAGGAAACACTAGTGTTAAAGATTTACCATTGCCGTTTCACACCGCAGTGGTTTATTCAAAATTGGAAACATATTTTAGATCTAAACTTTCAAGTGAAAATAGAAATCGCTGACGCCCGATGTAAGGTTGCTATAGCGGTGGATTCAACTCGTGACTCTGTTCACACTAGGCCGCACGTTATATTTCTTTTGAAAACTGTACTATTATTTTGCAAATATCAATGCACAAAATTTTGAAAACATTCTGTAGGGTTCACTATAGTTGAAGATTTTTATAACAATTATATTATTGATAGAAATATAATTTAATATTTTAGTGGATCTAAAATATATATAAATAGCTAACATAAGTTTGCTAAAGTAATTTAAATTAAGAATGCTGAAGAATAATCACAAAAATCTCGATGGAGTTTCATGAATATGATGAGTAGTAATCGAGGTTTCAAAATCCCTGAAGAACATGCTAATACAATACTATGATTACCATTTTATATACTGACGTATTTCGTATATTTATATTCAAAAAATGCATACAAACATACAGACATATACAATACACACACGCCACATATAATAAATATACACCTAAGTCTGTTTTTACAGGAGATTGGTTCCAGAAGAATCCGTGTAAAAAAAACGTGTAAAAAAAGACATTGATCTTATACAAAAATGGTGATTTGTTTTAATCTCTAAAACCTATAAAATGGTGAAAACAGAATTTTTAAGAACAGAATTAAATTAGTGCTATTCACATTTGCTTTGCAAAAATTGTTTGTACGCGCTAAAAGGGAATTCACTTAATTTTAAGCTAGTGTTCGCAAACTATCGATAATATCGATGGTTTCAGACTTTTTCTTTCTAAATACTTTTTTGTGATATGAACATACTTCGCAAAAATTAATTTGACAACAAAATAAGTACATAAATTCAAATCGTGCTAAATGGAAAAAAATCGTGTAAAAAAATTAAAAATATTCAATTGCAAACCGTGTTATATAAACACCGTGTACAAAAAGACAGTAAAAAACAGACTTAGGTGTTATATATATATATCTATATATCTATATAATTATATATATATATTAGATCTATATATATGTATATATATAATTATATATATATATACATATAATAATATATATATATATATTATATAAGTAGTAGCACTCATAAGCCTTTAAGCGATGAAGAAAAACAGCTTTTCATAATATTAATTATGCAAAATAATTACAAATAATTTTCAATTATGTTATAATTTCCTTAACAACTGTATTCTAGAAGAAATCAATAAATTCAATATAGTGTTTTCAAAAACCGAAATACTCAAAATGAAAAATTATTTTTTTATGAACAAAAGCAATTAATTCCAAGTTGCATATAGTGCAGAATTTCAATTCTAAATCTTGCTAGCATGAGCTCATTATCACATTTATTAAAATGTGCGAAAATTAACAACATAGTTTCAAATAAAAGATGGAGAGAATAGTAGCCAGCAGTAGCCGGTGTTAATTAACTTTAATTAGAAGAGTACTCATAAAAATAAATATTAAACATATATTATTAATCACAACCATGTTTAATCTTTTATTAATATTTTTATACGCAATCTCACCACAAAAATAGATACAATAACTTTAACGAGAAAAGAGTTGAAATAGGTCAGGGAACTTAACCACTAATATGCTCACAAACCTTCTATGTAAGTAATGAGATTTTAATGCAAAATGCTTTATATTTCATAAAGAACTAAACAGATCGTAAATAATAAATGACGGAATATTACAATATTAACGATTTAAGTAAAAATCACTTATGCACTTACACATTTAACAGCGAGATTTGTAAGTACTATATCGATTACAATTTTTAATATGTGCATATTTTAGTTTTGTTTCAAAGTATAAAATACTCCTAAATCCTTTCCTGATTTACGCAGTCATTCCTTAGAATGCACATGCATGTGACTATGTATAAAGTTTCTTGGATGTTTTCCAATGTTTGTGTCTAAAGAGGCTTTATTGTGTTGTTAAACGGACCGTGAGGTCACTCTATACACCGATTGTTGAGAAGATTTGTTGATTTATCAACAGTATCAGATTGATAAAGTTTAAGCGAATTGCTTATGAACATTATATAACATTAATAAACACTGTAGAAACAATCTGAAACGACAATTACATTATACCATGACATATGTAAACTCTGTACAAAATTCTGTAGTTTTTGGGATCCGATACATTACACACTTAAGTTAAAAGACTTAAGATAAATTGCCTTTAATAAATTTTTTTTTAACAAATGCTTGTCATTGCATTTATTATTAATGCTCATGCATAAATAAATAAATAGCACAGACACTGAAATTTCAACTGCTTATAAAATTTTTACATGCAACATGTAGCAGATTCAATATATATAAGTAAAAGCTTCACTTTTAAAGTTCTGAACTACTATATGAATAAATTATAGTGTGCAGTTTTTATATCACATGTTAACAAAATCTGGAAATATAGTATCAAAATGTAGAAATCTTTGAATAAAATATTTTCCAAAAATAATCGTATAATGTGAAAACGGTCATTGGCACCGATTATGATATATATGTAATGCGGTTAAGTACGGATCAAAGCGTTTGTGGCTACTATCTATAATATATGATATAAATCACACAAGTCGCATAAATTATGATAAATGCAATAGTTCAACGTTTATATTGATCTTACCATATTATTATGCCTGTTAATATATAACAATAAAACACTTGAACAGAAAATGCATAACATTTTAAAATTGCACAGCAGTTCAAAACAAATTATTGCACAAATTCTTAGTATGTATAAAATATTGAAATATTTTACATAATATACGGAATAAGCATGGAATTATAAAATGCCATAAGTTAGACTAAAGTCTCAGAAAATGTAAATTATTCATAAATTATATTAATCTAATTTATATAATTTTTGATACATAGCTTATCAAACCGTTACGAGTGGCAGACAACAAATTTGAATTAAAAATTATTAAAACGTTGCAAACTTTATTTGTAGTTATTATTGTATTAATTAAATAATATTAATGATAAATTTGTATTTTATTAGAACAAAATAGATTTTTACTGCGAATGGTTTGTTTATCAATCGATTAACTGTGTTGCAACGCGTGGGAGTTTTGACGCAAAGTTAAATTTAGAAAACTTTCAAGGAAAGTGGAAATATAATGCAATCGGAACATCGCACCTTTACTATAAAAGTCATATTTAATTGAAATAATAATTACATCTTGCTGATAACTACCTTCTCGAAGAAATGTAATTTAATTACACAGTTGGTACAGAATTAGCTAATTGACTTTTCTACTTTTTTCGGAGAGGTAAAAATGAACTTAACAGGTTAATTATCAGAATACTAAGAAATGAGAATAATAAAAAAAGAGTTTTATATGAAAGAAAAATCTATTAAAAAATAATAAAAACCTTAAGTTTATACGAATTATTTAGATAATGAACTAACTTGCAATACAACAACTAAACTGAATTATTCGTGAATTAAGTTATGAATCTCAAAGCTCGTAATAAATGTTTTTCTCTTACAATTCAATTAATTAGATCTCCACAAACCAAATTAAATTACTATGTATTAAATATGCATTCAATATATAATTTATAAATTGCAATAATTCAAAATCTCATCAAAAATTTCATAAATTATATTAATTTACGTCAATGATGACAAAAACACCATGAGCTGCACTATGCATGCATATCACATATCTGAGTCGACAAAAAACTTAACGTACATGCATAATTATATCATTTAATACAATTTTAATTTATAAGCAAAATTTTCTTAAACTAGATTTTATATTTGATACGATTCGTGAGAAAACTAACTCTATTTCTGAGTAAATGAAACAAATTATCTGACTTGCAATGAGTAGATTCCTATCAATCAATAGTAGTCTATCGATAAAAAAAGTTGAAGAGTTTTGCATTAGTTATAAAGTTCATTAACTTTTTTATTCACAAATGTGATTGAAAACTAATTAAGAAAAGGTGCAAAACATTTTGAATACTTTGTGAGTTAACGTTAAAGAAAGTAAATGTCAAGGATTCTTTACAAGTAAGCAAATTATTTTATCCCTGTCGGACCAACAAATTACTTTTGGATTATATAAATTTACTGAAATCGAATTGAATATACCCTTCTTATAGAACTATTATTCTTCTTATAGGTAATAAAATATTATTCAACAATATTATACAGATAATATGAAATTATATTATTTGATCTTAGAAAAGATGGAAAGATTCTTAAATATGAGAAGACAATATCAGTATTATTAGTGCTAAATAATTAAATATCATAAACCATACGGAATTTCTTTTTAGTATTAAATCACTGACATGAGCTTAATAAATTTGTTACTATATATATATATACATATATATATATATATATATATATATATTTATACATACAGATGTATTTAAATATGTATCACTGAGGGAGGTAAATGAAGTAAGCACTAAGCACCATCATAGTATATAATTTGGCTGCAATCACGCCAGAACATTTTCAAACTTCCTGCACAGAAACCATGTAATGCAGAGAACGCTGTATTGTATAATAAATTTATGTTTAATTTATGTAATTATGTAAAATACTTTATATAGTGAAATACGCTTAGGAATCTACGACTTTGCATCACACAGTGCTTCCAAGCGATGCATTTGATGCAAAATCGGGCGACTGTCACTATTGTGCATAATCTTACTCTGAATTAAAGAAGAAACTTGCATATGTTATATCCTTCTATTTGAAACACATTAGATATAAGCTGTAAAATTTGAAAATAAAATTGCTGGTTGAGAGTAAAATCTGTAGATAGAGTTATAAGACAGTCCTAACAAGTTCAAATATAAATAGCACCTTTAATACAAAATTAATTATCATTCTTTATAATGAAATATCTTGTAATGATTATTAAATTTAAATTTTAGATGCAGTTCTTTTTATTTTAGATGCGCACGTTGTCCACCTGTTAAATAGAATGAGTAATAAAGTAAAATTATTTTATATATTATACTTTAGTTACTTATTATGCATAAACTTATTTATTATTATTGATCATGGCTTACTTATGAAAATATAATAAATAGACATATGTGCGCTTTATGATGCTCAGCAGATAATACAAGTATATTAAACTTTTTTAAAATTTTTCTCATTATGTTCCATGCAATTATAACAGATTGTTAATCTCCGAACCATAGTATATAATGTGTTTTAAACGGCAAATGCAAAATTTGTTTACCAATGATTATAATAACGTATAGGTATTACAAAATATATTTGGACAGTAGCCAAATTTCTAATTAGTAAATTAGCAAACACATTAGGAACTAGCGTAAATTGAAGATTATTGAATAATATTTATATATTTAAATAGTTATTAAAATTTATTCAAGTGCACAAAAAAATCTATTTCAAAATATATTTGTCGCAGTAAAATATGTAATATGCAATATTATTTAAGAAACATTTGTTTTCTACTTAAAGTACTTTAGCATTAATTGTCAAATCATGTGATCCAAATCAAAATAAATTAGGCGTTAGTTTTATTTGAATTGCAAATTTATTAAAATTAAGCTGAATTGAATAGATTTTTGTTGTAAATTTATATTATAAAAATAAGCAGGTGACCTAATGTAAAAAGAATCTTTAACATAGCAAGTTCGGTTGGTTCCAAGTTGGAACCGCTGTAACCAGCTTGGTTCAAGTTAACACAGGGTTTTTCAGGTCTATGCACTTACAGGAAACTTAATTCCAAAAGCTAGCGTACAGATTTCATCGCAAACTAAAACTCTATTGAACCATTTTCTGCTTTTATTCGCTGGGCATCCATAGATGTCGCAGGTGATTTACAATGTTCGGGCGCGTTCTTTATTGTAATGCGCCTTTCGCGAGTCGATATCAAATAGATAGTTGGAGAGTTTTACTGCTCTATTTAAATTTTTACTATTTTCCATGCGGTCTGTAGGACCGCATTGATCTATATGAGTCATGGATGAAAAAATAATTTAAATAAATATTTAACACATGGAAAAGTATTATAATAGCACTATGCATATTGTAATATATATTAGCTATTCCATAGCGTAAAATAATATAAAAAATCTGAGGTGCTTTTCTTTTCAACCTTCTACGATAGTTCTCTGTTATCAATGAGTTTGCTAATGTATTTGGGTGATTGATTAGCTTGTTTCTATACTTCTGTGCTGTTTTTGTTATTACTTCATTTATGGTAGGTGTATTGGTGCCGGCATGAATTAACCAGTTGGGAACATATTTTGGAGCTCCTAAGGCAATTTTCAAAAATTTGTTTTGAAATTTCTGTATAATTTCTATATTTGTCTTATGAGCACTGCCCCACAATTGTATACCATAACACCAAATTGGTTTGAATAAAGTTTTATATAAAATTAGCTTATTGTATACGCTTAGTTTGGATTTAGTTCCTAGTAACCAGTAAAGCTTTTTGGTTTTTATCTCAAGCTGTTGTCTCTTTTCTTTATATGAGTTCGCCAATTAAGTTTTCTATCGAGGTATATGCCGAGATATTTCACATGGTCTTCTTGAGGTACTGGAGTATTTCCTATTCTTACTGGTGGGCAAGTCTCTCTTCTAAGTGTAAATGTGACATGTACTGACTTTAAGCCATTCATTCAAATCTCCAGGTTTTGTTCCATTTTTCTAATAAATTTAAATGGTTTTGGAGTAACTCAGATGATTTAAGCAATCAACTCTCCTGAGAAAAAATGGAAATAACTTATTCATTATTTATAAGAAATTATTTAATAAGTAAATATTGTAAATTTTATATCGAAAAAACAACTACTGAGTTGTTAAAGACTTACCGTTTTAAACAACCTGAAATTAAACTGTAGTGGTATCCTTATTCTTGAAAATATAGATCAAAATATATATCAAATAAAAATAACCTTTCAGGTTGTGATCATAATTGAAAATACAATAACAAATGAAAATGAAAAACGCTTTTGTAAAATATAATTTAAACACAACAGATTGCTTAATTTTGTTTAAAAAAATTCAGAAACAACCAAAAACACATACATTTATCCATAATTGTTCTTTTATGAATTACTTTAATGTTTTATTTTATTAATCTCGTGTAGTAGTTTATTAATCTCGTGTAAATTTTGTGTTTGAAATCAGAAGAATATCATAAACTTCAATAGCCCCGTCGACAGTTACGGTGTTAAAAGATTTGGATCATTTATAACAATTATATAATATTCTATTCAAAGGATTATTTTAAATAGTTAAAATACAAAAGTATTTCACTGAAAAGTTCATAATCAATTGAAATTTTATACATTTTTTATTTTCACTCCCAATGCAAAATTATGCTGGATAACTTTTTATAATAAAACAAAGATCAAAAGTTTTGCCTTTAGATTAGAGTTAGCAAGTTTTATTATATGCAACAATAGAATTGCAATAACAAGAAAGCTCAATTATATAAGTTTTGAAACCTAAAGTTCACCAAAGTTCTTGTGTTAAGACCTGCTGAAGCCTGTTCTGTTAAGTCGAGAATTCTAAATAAATGTGTATATTATTTTGTTGAACAATTGATCTACAACGTCATTTAATTATAATTATAAAAAACAATACAGGGCACACACGTTCATACACACAAACGCACACACATATATGTATATATATATATACATGATGACATACATGATAAAGATGAGACGTATATATTGCATAAAGTTCTAATTAAATTGTTAAGGATTATTATGAATTTATCAAAGATTGTTAGAAAATTGTTGTTATATATAATAAAATATTAATGCACTTTATAATATATATTTCGATAACTTCTTTAAAAAGAGGATAAAAATTCTTTATCCTCTTTTATAGCGATTAAGAGGGTGTAAACGGTTTTAAACAAACTTTGATTTTGCGATAGATATATAAAACCAAGTGTATATATTTTAAATTGCCATTCAAATAGTGTTTCTTAACTAATTCAAATTTTCAAATTGGAAAAGAAAAACATTAGTTTCTACTAAGTTTCCGCATATCTAAATCGGGTGTTTCGTTTCTTCTCAGAGTTTTCGGGTTTACTGCAAGCTCACACAGAGAGTGCTAAATTTAGCGAAAATTTCCGAACGCCTGGAAACAGTTAATTAACCCAAAAGTTCAATTAGGAGTTAAATACTTTCTACCGTAAGCAAGTTGTACGCTTACAAATTACTAATTATACAGCACAAGAACTGTGTGAATAAGAACACAGATGAAGCAATGGACGAATGTGTATTTATGTTCATATGGGGAGCATAAGGGGAGTTTTTATTCATGCTAGGTGTAAGTTGATATTGGAATAAGGTTTGGAAGTTGTCTTCCGGCATGTATCTTGAAGAAGAAAAATCATGGAATCATGCTGTTGGACATGAAAAACAAACTCCAGTAAATATTTTTTGCAGACAAAGATAATGTTAATAATTGATAATAGTATCAATTAATAATTGAACATTACACAGCGAACTGCGATTCCTCAGTACTTGGCTCCGGGGCATTTTTTGTGTCGATTCGCGTTTCATGTTTTCCACGATCGACCCTTAGAAAGTCGCCATCGTGTTTCAATCTGAAATTCGAATTTATCGAAGCGTTAATTTTTGATCCCACTTGACCTTCTCACCCATGTCAGGGATGAAGGGCACAGGGCAGAACATTACCGCGGGCAAAATCAGTTTAACCGCTGGTTTTGTCATTTGCCAGAAGGGATATTAGGCCGATGGATGATTTGAGAGCGGTAATTAGTATTAATATTTTCTGCTTCAATGAATTACATAATTTACCTTGCAGGCAGTTGCAAATTGGAAGGAAACTACCACAATAAGAGAACATGAAAAACTGAAGGTTAGTATTTATTTTCATCTAATTATAGATTGATTTTTAAATACTTTTAATTAAAAAATACTTACTTATTAATATTTTAAATTGAATTAAAACTGACTGATATAATTATTCTATGAGTGTCATAAAAACATTATACATTACCATTGTAATGATGAAAAATAAAATATTATATATATGCATATTTTACTAAAATATGTAATAATTAATTTCCACTAATTATCTCGAAATTCCGACAATTCCAAACGGTTTCGCGAAATCAATTTGCGTAGGATAAAATACGAAATCAATTTGGGTAGGATCCTACATAAAATTTATCTAGGACTTTCTATTTTGTAAAACAAATACCATTGCCTTTATTTCTCTCTGACATACAAAATATTGCCAACTGTATAAATAGCTTAGAAGTTTAGACAGAAAAAATATGTTCCTGTTCTTTGCATGTATGGAACACCTTCTTCAAATAAAGTAAAGAACAACTTTAGAAGCGGTTTATGTTTGTGGTCACAGATTTATATGTTGAGTGCAAATTCAAAGTTTCTGAAAGACGGATAACAAAAAATGAAACATGATTGACATGGCGTTAAGACAGTAGTGTACTATTTATAATAAAATTATTTCATTTATACTTAGTTATTTAATGCTTTTGTTGCTTACGATACTGATAATAGATAATTTGGTATTATAATAAATAGTTTAAATTAATATAGTCAATATAAATTTTTTTTTTGTTCTATTATATCCAGCTATAAATACATACAAATTTTATTTAGGATTTACGAGTTCTTAATTAAAGACATCGATCCAGAATCAACGCGATACAGGAAAATCAACAGAAATATACGATATGTAGGCCACAGTAATAAATTAGTCATCGATCCTGAATTATGTACAAACAATGTCTATTTGCAAAATGTATATAGCCAAATATAATATACAGCGAATGTTGTAACCAAAATGTATCTGCATGAATCCGTGCCATACACTGTATGATATATAGGATTACCGTAATGCGAGCAATAAGGTGAAAATTATGATATAACTTCTGCTATGACATTGGAATACAAGGAAATATACGCAGAACGCACACAAAATATATATACAGAGAGCTACTTACACCAGGATGGTGTTATAAAAGTTTCGTTCAAGTGTAAATGAACAATATGAAACTGAATAAAATTCTATGCCCAAAGAAGTTAATTCATTATCAAAAACTTTTCAGTACACAAAACTTATAATTTCAAATAATTTTTTTAAGAGATAATGCTGAATGAATATTACTGATTCAAATGTGAATTGGTATATGAACGAATATAATTCTATACTTAGTTATCAACTATAAAAAGTTTTCAATACACCATTAATGATTTGTGAAAAATGTTTAAGACGTGATAGCTTTACGACTTAAAATGGATTAAATGTAAAAAAAATATTTTTGAACCAATTTATGTGCTTAAATATAATTTAAGATGAACATATTTTATTACAATCCGTTTTAATATTGAAATAAAACTTTAATTCAAGTGTGAATTCAATATGTAGATTTTTATATTAAATTTGAATAAATTACCAACTATTAAAAGAATATACATATAATAATTTGAAAAGAAGTAAATTTACTTAAAACGGATTATATTGAACAGTAGTAATAATTTAAACTTAAAAATGTTAATTATTAGGATTTTAAATGAGGGATTTTTTAAATTTAACCTCCCTTCCCTCAAATTATGTTTTGCCAATCCTCCTTCCTCATTAAGCCTCACGTGATTAATAGACGCTAATTGTATTACGATTTTGGTAATGTTGAAATGAAACTTTATCTCAAGTGAGTAGAATTCTTAGCTTGAATTATTTCAAAATTAATCATTTTAAGTAGAAATATTTCATAATATTATGAATTTGACCATTCGCATATTGTCATAAAAATTGAGACATCGATATTTCATGTGGGTTTTCTTCATATTTTGTAATGTCAGACAAAGTTTTTCATTATGGTTGAGTGACATAGTTTCTGAGACAATATCTCTTTGTTTGATTTCGATGACAGAAAATTTTACGATCGACTAAATTACAGAGAAATGAGAATAAGGCGAGTAATCACAATCCTGCAGAATAATCAAAGGGGATAAGATACTCTTCGTTCTTGTATTGGTTTAGAAGGTTGAAACCACTCGTACATATAATTGTATATATTTGGCTTGTTGTATATAATAATAAAATACATCTATTAATTAGGAATATGGGTATTTATAAACATTGTATCCGAGATGTTATGATCGATAAAGATATATTATATTCTAACTTAAGGAACAACGAATCAGTTGCAAAACTTTCTTGCCGTACATAACAAGCAAATGGTTTTATTATATTAAAAAAGTAACAGGTTGGATGTAAACAATAATAATATTATTTCTTTTATTTTATTCAGAAATGTTTAATATTTTGCTGCTTTTCTCTATGTATGTATGAAATATAAATATTCTAAGCCACCCGCTTACCGCACACATGCAAATAATAAAATTATAAAAACGATACGCGGTTATGAATGAAAATCGTGGAAAATACCCGTTTATTACAAATTTTCTTTATTGCACATTTCCCAATGTATCACATGTACGGAATACCTTAACTCGCACACACCTACCATTTTTTTTATATGTGATAAACGGTATAATGTAATACTTTGATATACGGGAAAACCTATCTCTTAGAATCGTACCGAAATCTACTGAATTTTATGTATTTCACGGACCTGCATCTGTATAGAGGGATATATATGTGTGCAGAGTTACGTGCTTTTATAAGTTCCACGTAAGAAATTTTACGAGGTGCCACGTATTTCACATAATAAAAAAGAGCAAAGAAAATGTACATGACTCGTACATGCGCCGCGGCTTTTGTGAACAAACGATGACACATGAAAATGCATGAAAACATGCCGTTAACATGAATTTTCAATATAACAATATATATCATTCAGATGAATGCATCGGAATTCATACACAGGCACATACACACATATATAAAATAAATTTGTAAAAACACCCAGCATGTGATATATAGAAATTCATATCTTTCGAAGACTATCAAATTCATTTAAAAATGTTTATAACAAACCAATAAAATCTTGTTTGGATATATTATTTATTGCATAATAATACGGCGAGCTTCAATTTTTATTATTCTCCAATACTAAGTAAGATTATATTTTGCCAATTTATCAAAAAAGTCAAATTTGCTCTAATATTTGAATCTTGTAATATTACTTTAGGACTCAATTAGGACCTTATGAAATATAAAAAAATTAAACATATTCATTTTGTTCAGGAAATGAGTTGTTTTACCATGTCATTTTATATTTTATATTATAAACCGTCTTAAATGAGTGTTATAAAGTTTGTTGTAAAATTAAAGTTAAAATTGCAAAGCAACAACTCAAAGTAAGAACATGTCAATTCAGAACCACATAAAGTAGAATTTGATCCACTGACCCGCAACGCCATAAAACTTATAGTATCTTCCTTAGGTGTTTTAATTTTGTGACTCTATTTACCATTAAAAAACAAATACCGTCAAAATAAATGTTCTCTTATAAGATGCTATTCTGCAGCATTTTTATACGTGCTTTATTTTTATTACAGGCTTTATAACAACACAAATAATATAACAGCCTTGCATCTTATACTATATATTTGAACTAATAGAAAATAATTGAGAAATAATTAATCTGATTGTGGATATTATATCAAGAGCAAATAAAAATTTATGACTGCTAGTAAACCAAAAATTTATTGTTTCACATAAAAAGAGACGTAATAATCTGATTTTATTAAAAAAGTGGAATGATTCTCTATATACAGTTTGAGATTATATATATATATATATATATATATATATATTATATCATTCACTAAGAAAAATAAAAATAAAAAGTAGACGTTGATGGAATCCCATATCGAAGTGGTGCCATAAAATTTTCTTGATTTGCAGTATCCTTCGTTCTTTACTTTTTTCGAAGCTAAGTTTCCGAGTTATATATAGAGAAAAATCGAATCTTTTAAAAAATACTACTTTGAAGCACAAATTTGAAGTAATTAATATATATACGATTTGAATGGATTACAATTAATGTAAAAATACAATTAAAAAAATCTGTGTTAAAATGATAAAATATAAAAAGCAAAGTAAGAGAAAATCAAATTGTAATCGATTTTTATCATAAATGGCTGCTTTTCATAAAATATAAAAAAAATATACACTCCTAAAGATATAATTAATTCAAATTAATCAATCACTGCATCCATACTAGAATTTCAACGATGTTACGTTCGTTTGATATTTTTTTATACGTCTTTCTGCGGTGTACCCTAATATATAAATCTATATAATGAGATTTGCATACGAATGGTACATGTATATCCAATATATATATATATATATATATATATATATATATATATATATCTTATATATAAAATTCTTCTGTAACAATGTAAGTTTCATTAATCCTCCTAAAGTATAATTCGGATTTTTATGAATCTTCCTGAAGTTTGTTCGGGAAAATTTTTAGAATGTTTTGATTCATAGAAATATAGTTAGTTTGTAGAAATAAATGGAAAAAATTACAAAAAACCGCTTATCATTGTTTGACCTTTAAAATATTTAAGGCATGGTTTGACATTAAAAACAAATGACAACTGTCATTTGACAAACATTTCTATTCACTTATAGGCTAAGGCAATATTAAAATATAATAAATTCATGATTAAAATTAAAGAAAATGTAATGTCTACATTATTATTGTCAAAAAGCAGCTGAGATGTGCCATAATTAAAATAATATAAGATGCAAATAATATAACATGCGTCTGACAGTCTGCGCATGCGACTGACGCGCACGGCGAATCGTGTTCTCAACGTACGCGTGGTTTGCTTGTGCTTGCAATAATTTTGTTTGCGCACTTTGCGAACAGATTCGCCGTACGAATTCGTGCAAAGGAGACGAGCCATAAGTGATTGCGCTCAAAAATATTCAATTTGCGGTCGTTTTGCCTTACTATACTAAGTCACAATACAAAAAAAATTACTTATTCCAAAAATTATTTAGAAGTTTTATTGTGTCAAAAATTCATATGGTTGGCATTTTGTATGGAATATTCACTCAATGTAGCGCTTTGGGTCTGAACTTTTTTACTGTTTTCCAATTAGTTTGGAATTTTGGAATTAGGCTCATTTTACTCTCAAGTTCAAAAGTGAAAACAATTTAGACTCCTTTGCACTACCCGGAGGGATGCCATTTCTTTTCAGTGGTGTAATAACGTTGCGTGTGGATAAAAGAACTAATTATAAGAGAAAAATTTTTATAATGTTTTTCAAAAAAGCAAATACTTTTCAAGTTACTGGCCACTGAAAATTTCTTTCTTTCTTGCGTTTTTCATCGTTTTTTGCTAATATCTTCAAAAATATACATTTTAACGAAAATTATGTAATGAACAAAATTATATCAATAAAAATCCTAATAAATCGCTATTTTGCAGTGTTCTAGGAACAATATTAGGTTAATTATGAAAATGGGTTATTATAGTTCTCCAAATAAGCTTTAAAAGAAGTACTTCTGCGTGTAAAATGAGTGAGCTATCATGCAATTAAAAAACGCATACAATGTTGTTTTTTTTTCATTTAAATCAAAGAGTTTATGAGTGCCATTTGCATCAAAATTAAAAATAATCATTTTCCATCTAGAATTAACTTGGTTTGAGAGATCTTGATGGATTCTAGAAAATACCATAACATCAGTACAAACGATTTTCAAAAAACTCATGATTTCATAAAAAAATCCATTTGAAAAAAAAAACAATTTCTCATTATAATATCTCTGAAAGAATACGTATAAAAGTATATATATATATGAAAATTCAAGGTATTTTTCAGACCAATTATTGCCTTTTATTATTTTTTTGTGACACAAATATTGATAGAGTTCTAATTGTTTAAAGAGTGCGCGGCTGTCCAACCGGAGTGTCTTTCGAGCCCTTTAACCCTTTGCCGTTTCAAAATAAAAGAAGTTACGGTAAAATTTATGATAGAGAAAGTTGTAGCTCATTTAATCACCTTTAAAATAGTATATTACAAGTTATGATACAATCAGAATTAAAAGAGTTATAATCCAATTAATGCGGGGGGTGGTGACGAAATGCAAATTGTTTTCACTTCTGAACTTTAGATTAAGATTAGCTGGGCATACACTTTTTTCCTCTCTATTTACTGCAATAATTTTGTTGATAGTAGGTTGAATAGAGCATATGTGAACAAAATTTGACAAATTAATTCACTTCAAATATGAACTTAAGTAATAATGTATATTGAATTATTAGTGTGAAAAATGCAATTTAGATATTAAAACTAGCTGTAAGTGGAATTTTGTCTTGAGGCAATTATGGCATCGTGACTTAAGGCAAATTGCTGGAACTTCCCGTACCGTAACGAAATGTTCGAGAAATACTGAATGTATATTGTAACATTGTCTAATATTTATAAGAATTTTATAAACTGAATTGCAGAGTTGAAATTATTTGTAAAGTATATTAGAACTATAGTCAGAATTAAAAATAAAATCTGAAATATTTTCGATATACACAAAACTAAAAAAAAAAAGAAAAAAAAAAGTGGAACAAAATTTTTTTTTCCAAAATCAATTATTTTGTTAAGACAAGCAGAAAGCTCTTTGAATCATTTAAATCGGACGCTTAGTTCTCTCAAAAACTGCTATTTTTTACATATTTAGCTCCGTATCTTCAAAATGGCTGGGCCTGCCTTTGCTAAAAACTAATAAACACTTCTCCCAATCATTACTAATTGAATGTTTTTTAGATCATTCAAATCGGATACTCCGTTCTATCAAAATTCGATTTCTATTTTCTGCACTCTTTGCTCCGTATCTCCGAAACGGCTGGACCTGCCTTTGCCAAAATCAAATCAGCTCTTTTCCCTATCAATAGGAATCGAATGTTTTTTGAACCATTCACATCGGTTGATCCGTACGCCCGAAAACGTGGGCGAAAATTTGTATCCATACATACATACACACACACACACACACACATCCATTTTTTCTGAGGTATGCCAAAATGTTCAGAAATCTTCAAAACGTTGAGAAATGTAAAAATTTTCAATTCCGATTCTCGGCCCATTACAATAACTTACCCTACGGGAAGTTAATACTAAAAGTCAGTTAAAATATGGTACGAAATTATAAAAATTGTAGGCAACATTATTGAAGCAATTATTTTGGGTAGAAAAATCCAAGGTGATATTGTACCTTGACCGCATGCTATATATTAATTCTTCCTGAATTTGTTATACTTTTTAAAAGATTTCAATTTTCAACACGTGTATCTATGCTATGACATCGTGATAAATTTGGAAAATCAAGGTTTTAGCCGTGAATAAACAAAAAATCATTCTATTAAACATCCACATCTACAGGTATGTCTAAAAATATTGTATAACCCTTAAATTCAATAAAATAAATTGAGCTATTGGAAATAAATTTGTTCTATAAATCGCAGTGTTTAATTTTTAATATATAATTTTATTGAACATATTTTAATATTTGTTAAATGGATAATTAAAGTGTTAACTGTGGTAATTGAGAATAATCATTTTATTTGAAACAGTACTACATTTAACATCACTCATATATTGGTGTGTAAATAGTAACTCGAAAAACAATAATGATTATTTTTAACTGAACGGTATAAATATTAGTATAGGATATTAAAAAAACGTAGAGGTGGGTACAGGACAACGTCTGTCGGGTCATCTAGTATATATATATATATATATATATATATACGAAAATCTCATTTAAAATATGCAAAACGTGTTCTATCTGTTTGTTCTTACGTTATAAATAAAAATCTGCTCATAAAACGATGTCAACATAAATAATTGAATACCGAAAAAGAAGAAATCCTGTAATTTTATTATGAATTACTTCCAGCGAGAACCCGGAGCCGATTCGCTGGAATACGAGTACGAGTTAAATTAAATCCCATATATTTCTCTTCAATGTTTATTCTTATAACAGCAGTATAAGTCCGCATTATGAGATCACGGCTTGGGAGGTTTTTATTTTGAACAAAGTACTTCAAACTTTATTTATTTATAACGCTTTACTTGTGCATTGTACGTATTTCGCATTGCTCCCCGGGATCTACAAGTTTATATGTCGACGGCTCACTGGTTCTAAGCGAAAACTCGCGGTGATTGATATAGAGATTGCGGATTCAACGGGAAAATTTTGTTTTTTTATAGCGGATTGCAGAACTTGACTATTTTTTATTATCGGACAAAGAACACAAAATTTTATTATTATAATCAGAAGCAATCGATTCATTTACTGAGGATTAAATTCAGTTATAGAGTCCATCATTTTTATTAGCAATCAGAAATTTATGAAAGCTGTATGATAATTGTGCTGATTATTTGCATTAAAAGCTTTTAAGAAGGCAACCAAATTAGTAGTTTCGATATATTTTTTTTGCAAGACAACCGAATGTCTTTTTCTAATTGTGATGACATTTTCACAAGTTTTTGTGGAAATGTCCGGAATGGCTATATTTTGTAGTAAAAACGATTTTCACAATTTGAGTTTGATACCTTGTGGTTGCAAGGGCAAAGCTGTGTCACCTTTTCTACGTACTGCCAAGATATAGTAAAAATAACGTATAAACATGCATTTAAATTATGTATGACTATTCAATTAGTACTGATATATCAAATTCAAGAAGATTATTGATATACTAAGTACTAACCACATTGCAATATAAATAAAGCACCTAATGAATTATGTATGTTTATTCAATTAGTACTAATAAATCAAATTAAAAAAAAAAATCATTATACTAACAACATCATCGCAACATAAATAAAGCATCTAAACAATTATATCCAACTAATCAATAATAAGTAAGTTCTGCGGGAAATAATCACTTTACTTAATCAACATTGAAAATAAAATTATTTTCTGTGTATCAATTTGCATTACATTATATTTTTTATTTGTAGATCTGGTATAAAAATTCAAAATTTTGAATAACTGTAAGTACGTTGCAGAATACATGAGATATTCGCCTTGCATAAACTCATTTTCATATATTTTAGTGTATTCATTTTTAATCAGTAATAACTAATAGATTAATCAATGTAGGACGATTGAAAGTAGTACATATTTAATAGAGTAAATACTTTGTTTTATATACTTGATTTGGAATATCACATTTTATAAACCTGATTTAGTTTATAATAATAGTTGTTAACACTATATAATAAATTTATTCTAATGTACAACAAGCAAATATTTGTATCCAAATATAAGTAATGAGTATACATTTTTAAAAACTCGATTCTCTATTACGTTTATCACGAATTCAAAATGAAATCATAAATCAAAATTTTAATTACATTACTGGCGATGCACATTCAATTAATGTGCGTAATACATTTAATTAAGCCAGCCTGGTTCATAGCTTATTAGTACACCTGATCTGGCTTCGTATAATATTTTGTAATGTGTATTAAAACATATATACGGGTATTCCTAACGTTATGAAATTCAGTGCCTTACGCGATTATAATATAATTAAATTAAAACAAATTAAGTTAAACAAGCCCAGGAAAGTTTTTCAAGTAAAGTTTATGAGATTGAAATCGCAAAGGAGGATCTTACGGACCCAAGACAGAATAAGAGCCAGTTAACCCGTCGAATTTATTTATTTCATACTTATGCTTCTTCCCGTTTGTTTGGACAAATATTTGTTTAAAATGTTATTCAAATTTAAGTCAAATACTCAAAAATATTATAAATATTTAAAATTTTAGGAGTAATAAATAAATAAAGTCCACATTCTTTATCAAAATCAAACAACATAATTTGATAACATTTGCTAAGGAGGTTATAAGTTTTACAAAAAGACTAATTGTAACATATAATTTATGAAACAAAATTTATTGCTGGCCGTAATTGTATTGAGAGGGTACACATACAACGAGGAAATGCTTTTAAAATAATTAGAAGCCACTTGCTGAGATAAATATCATATATAAATTCCGTTTATTTTACTTTTTACTGATTTTTGGTTAATGTTAGATAATTTTAGTTGCATTCAAGTCAAGTAATATATGTAAAACAATGTCAAGTAATATATGTGAAACACACACAAATATATATATATATATATATATATATATATATATATATATATATATTTATTAATATGTTTATAGTTAGGCAATATCATTATCGAAAACATTACCAGCTCTTTTCATTGCCATTATCAGTATTTATTTTTCATTTTCTCTGTGTCGGATCGTTCATGCCGATTTCAAACATTTCCCAAAGACACAGTTAAAATCACCATCCAGCTCTTCAATTATTCACCTTGCTGCGCACACAATAAAACTCTTATAAACTCTCGGAGGAGTTAAGTTTCCGCGTATAAGTAATGTTCTCCCAACGTCAAGACATCTTGCGCCGAATAATTTCATATTTAAGGATTCATGTATGTAAATTTATGATACTCGCGACTCAAGTCGGCAGTGCGAGGAAATAAAGTATTTGTAATCGATTTTTCTTACTGGCGAGAAAATGACTTTTCTGGCTCCGATATTTTCCGAGCGATTTTCTAACCGCGCCCTCCCGCATGCATGTTTTGCAAGAATGCCAACAATCGTTTTTTCTCGTCCCCTTCACGTCGCGCTCTCTACACCTGGAATATCAATTTATGCAAATTTTGAATTGTACTCAACGTTTTCGATCGGAATTGCAAATTTGACACGGGCACAAAGAATTTAACCGATATACGCGTTTTCTGCTTTCCAATAATGGATAGCGGATAATTAAAACTGATAGAATCTAATTGACTGTATTCAATGGACTGAAATTAAAAATAGAATGGATTGGATATGTAGATTTCTATAGACTTGATGATGATGAAACTGTAAATTACCATTCAAGTTCAAATTACTTACTAATAGATAATAGTAATATTTTTGTTTAGAAAGTTAATTTAGGGCCAAAAGATCATCTCTCAACCAAATGTTGTATTGTGAATATAAGCTGCTCGGTATTTGTTAAACTTGGCACTATGCTAATTTAAAATACTCCTGAATAATATTATATAAAGGATACTCTGGTCTATCCTTTACATCTTGTTTTGTTAGCTATGTAATCTTGTGTTCTCATTTTGGGAAAATTGTCTGACAGAAGCAGTTCTCAAAGGTCTATCCCATGCTAACTACTCTCAGTGATATGAGTTACTGCAATTTATTTTCTAATAACTATAATTTCTAACAAGTAACCAAATAGTTGTCTATTGTCTTGGTGAAAAAAGTTATACTTTACACACTTGTAAAGTGTTATGTAAAAATTGCAACAAAGACCGCAAATTTTATTGTCGCCATTCGTGTTTAAATTTTCAAGTGAAGATATATGATTTTTTACTTATCCCTCTCTCTAAATATATTGTTAAGAATGAAAATCTAAGTCTTGGCTATACAACATATTAGGCATTATTAGAGATTATATATTTTAAAATTCTTTATACCCGGTACAGATATTCCTAGATCCTTATTTATACCTGGATACCAAATATTCGCAAAACTACAAAGCAACATTCCTTTATTTTTATAACTTACTCATATGTTTTATATCTTTTGAAAGCAAATCATGCGATTCGCCTATACTGCATATAAAAAGATAAAACTTTGGGAAAGTATATAATAAAAAACCTCTCACGCTTCAACTAACTCTACGATCGGTATACCACTGCAACCTATACGTGTAATAATATTGTTCCGTCCGAAAATCACGCTTCATATACTTACAAATTGCTTTCTGAATATTTTAGCAATAAAACTTTCCGGCATCAGACTTAGTGGCTTTAATCTAATTATTCACTCCCTCTCTCGATGACCGAATATTTTGCAAGCGCGAAATCTGAAGTTTTGGAAGGTGGTGCTGCGTTGAATATTGACAATTTTAAGGGGTATAATACTAATTATGATGAAAGGTAAACACATACCCACATTTCATTATTAGAATACAAAATAGCAGAAAGACCCCTAGGTATCGGGACCCTGGCCCTGTGTATGGACGTGTGTACGATATTGTGAACGTGTTAGGAATATTTATTAGAAATTTAACCCTTTATTCGGTTATGTGTATGTGGACGATGCGTTAGACCTATATGTTAATTTGTATTATTCATGATCAGAATATATCGGTAATGATTTAAGCATTATATAGGATTATATATATATATATATATATATATATATATATATATATATATATATATGGAAATGGTAAAAACTCTCACACTACTTCTTCTCTGAACCGAGTTGGAGTTTAACACAGCTCACGGACCTGCCTTAGGGCAGTACTACCCATTATTATTATTATTGTTATATATAGTACAAAATAGGATATTAGTATAAAAGAAGTATATTTGTATATACTCATATTATCTTACATATCTTGATCATAAATATAAATAAAAAATACATCGGTATCATTTAATACTTGAAACTGAATATAGAAATCATCTCTAAATATTAAACTTCACTCATTGAAATTTAATAGGTAAATTAGTTATACTTTGATGCATTCCGTAGTTGTTACATCATAAACTAACTGATAGATAAAAAATAATTTTCTAAATCCGCGCAGTTAAATCCTAAAGTAATATTAAAATTCAAAAAATTTTATATAAAAGTTTATACCTGTTGCAGATAAAAACGCGCTATATTATATAAATATATTTACACTGGATAGAATAATCCTCAAATTGTATATGGTTTATGAAAATGTGGAGCACGATATCACAAGCGCAATCCTCTTTAATCCTATTAATGTACAGCAATTGTGTTTATGGGTCTACATAATGGTTTTTGTCTTTGTTCTCAATTCATATATTCAAAAACATTTTTTTCATTTAAATAATATTGTATTCATATATCAGTCGCAAAAAATTAATACATTTCTAGTATCGATTATTAAGTGACAATCTGGAATAAAATACTTAACAAATATTACAAAATAAGTACTTTAATACTGTTAATAAGTTGTATGAAATATTTTTTATGGCATCGATTCCCTCCAAGTTTTAATACCAGTTCCGCATACACATAAAAATAAATACAAAAATACAATTCGAATCACGCCTGAATTTATCGCGTTCTGATATCTAAAAACCTATAAATCACTGCGGTTACACATACTCGGTTGGCGTTCGAAGCACAAAACTTTTCGAATAAATATTTTATAAGCTACAAATTCAACTAGTTCAAAAAATCCATTCATTAATTATTGTCGTACACGAGTACACCTGGCTGCTACATTCCAAACTAACTAACTGGTTTTCCAATAAGGTGTGTACGTATAGTTCCAGTATGCAAGGTACCACTGCCTTCACGTTGTTTTTCTTTGTCTGTTTGGCAGCAGGACTAGAACTTTATTCGAGAAGGAAAATCCGTAAGCATAGTTTTCCGACGGCGCGCAGTGAAAAACTTCGAGGCGGTTTTCCCCGGGTCTTATCGCGTTCCAAAGTCACAAGCGAGCGTTACGTGTCGCTTGCAGTAGACGAAGAGCTCACGCGAAAGGAATGGTAAACAATTTTATAACACTATCTTTATTAAACATTGAAAAGCAAACAAATACATTCTCTGTTTTTTCCAGTGCCTAGCATTACGAGAAGGGAACTCAATTGATGTTCTATGACTTGTTGATAATTTTTTTACTTAAAATATTTATAGAGTTTCCTGAAAGTTCCATTTTTACCAAAAAATATTTTCAAGTTAATACATTTAAATGAATTTTCATATCACTACTTTTTTATGTTATTGATATATCATTTTCATATCTCAATCAGACAGAGGTGCCTGGTATGAGAGATTATGAAAACTGTTTTCATATTTTATACATATCATTTGTCTATTTCATTATACATTGATAAAATATTTATTATAATTAAAATATCTTTAAATATTTTTTCAATCTTTTTCGTCTTCAATTTTTTATAATATTTCTTTAGTTACTTGTTAACAGATTGTACGTAGTATTTAAGCTCGAAACTTGTTTATTACAAGGCTGAGACTCTTATATCTACACTACGAGTATCCACTTTTATAACATAAAATAAACTATAAGCAGACGCTATTAGAATTAGCACGGAAGTTATGTATACACTTTGATTTTTTCAGAATAACGAACTATCTTGTTAAAACCTATAATAATTGAAACTCACAAATAAAAGTCATATAGGAAGATGAAGATAATGTAAGATTTATATGAAATTCATGCCTAAAAGTACAGTGACAAATACTTTTTTATAGGAATGATAAGAATTCTTAAGAAAACCAAAAATATAAAGAAATACAGGCTACAATAAATTAATTGATTTCATACTATTTTTTGGTATCTGTATATACGGATTTTGGTATGCAAGATTTAACAAATTTTTAAATTATTAAAATAGTCATTATAATAAGAAATAACTTTTGATAAATAAGTATTAACTATGTTTTTAAGTAAGAAAAACATAATATGGTTTCACTCCATAAACATTTATCTTAATAATTCTTCAGCTCTGCAATTATCTACATGTCGCCCGTAAGGTGTATATTATGGTGACAAAAAAGGAGAATCGCCAGGCGCGTCATATTTAACGCGCTCAGCGGTGGCGAAAAAAGTACTAAAAGGCTTTCGTATAGTAGTTTGAATAATTTTCCACCGCGGAAACTGTACGTGTGCGCTTCGAAAAATGTACCGATACTTTTTCTTTACTGAGAAAAACTTCTGTTCCAAATGTGTTCGTTTATGTACAAGATCGTTTGCCAATAAGTAGAATTGCGTAAATATCGTGCATATATTTAATGACTCAGAAAAGTAGGAGTTTACAAAGTAAAAAACGATATGTATGAACTTAAATTAGTTCGTAAACTTTGTCGTGATATATGGCAAACGTTTCTTACAAAGAACAGAAAAAGAGGCAACTTGAATTTAACTTGCATCTTGATGATTAAATTTCTATCATACTTAATAATTATAAACGTACACACACAAATAATATATAAGATTCATGATTCAAAAATATTCATCAGCAGAGCTGGATTGACTATTTTTTATTGTATACACCTTTGCTAGGGTGACGGTGTATTTGGTCCATTTTGCCCCACCCGAAAGAAAATATCGTTTATATCCCGATCAACATAAAAATTAAGGGCATGGGTAGTTATATATCCTTTTTTCTCTATTTTCAAATATTGTTGTTGAAAAATTCTCAACTTTAGTTGTTTTTGAGATATCGGTGGTGGACCTTTTCACCCGCAAACTTTCAAGCCCCACTCTATCCTATATACAATTAAACTTTAACATATATATACCTACATAACAGATAAACAAACATATAGCAAACTGTTCGACTTCAATCATCAAACGTCAAAAACAGTAATTAGCATATTAATTACATTTGCATGCAAATTAGTTTACTGTTACATCTCAATCATCATTTATCATTTTATTAATCGCAAACCCAGCAATTCTACTGCACAGCACTTAATTTTTTGTTCCGGATTCTCCACAGCGAGTAAGTAATCAAATTACCTATAGACAAATAATCCTGTGTGTTTTCTATACTAAAAGCTCTCGAGCAACTCGAACGAACTAGCGGAACTGCCAGTAAACTTCGTCAAACGTTTCACCACTATAATGTCTACACATACTTCCCTTTCCGAAAATCGTCGATAATCAGATTTCTCTGTAGGACAAATAATATGATATATTTCTTATATTTCCTCAAGCCATTTCCTGTTCATACATAACGTATCGTATAGGAAAACCAAAATTAATCATTGACTACTGTAGTAGAAGATTGTACGAGGTAATATAGAGTTTATATTATACATTGTTGAATATTTTGATAAAATTTTAATTATTTATTTAAACAATTTAACGTTTAACATTGAATAGATTTATTTATTTTAGCGTAAACGATACATTTAAATATATTTTAAATAATTTTTCTTGCTATAAGTTTCTTAAAAGTAATTCATTATTTTAATAAATCCTTGTTTTTATGATACAATACATCTTTGTAAAAAATATCGCGCATTTTAATTTTGCTCGGGCTACATATATTCGATTTTCGTTTTTCCCTGGCACTGTGCACGCACATTTTAATAAAAACTGTATATTTATCCATTACTCGTATATATGAAAAATTACTTATAATTAGTATTTAATATTATACAGAATAAGCAGAATAAAATTAACTCATATTTTAACATTTTGATTCAATAGTAGCTCTAGGGTAATTTGCTTAAATGATGATAAATATCTAAGTCAGTAAAAGTCAATAAATTTAAACTTTAATTCAACTATTGATTATTTTGTATTATTATATTAAATAAATTTGTTAATTAGAAGGTAAATTACTCTTGAGCTCTAATTATAAGAAATATTTAATAATTATTCATATTATTTAATTAACATTATTAACAAATAAATATAAAAGAGATAAAACACATATTTTAAGCAATAATGAATATTCATTAATTTAATATAAAAAAATTATATTAAAGCAAGAATTTTATTACTGCTACAATAACATTCATTTAAACGATCACCTAGAATATAAGTCTCTATATAACTATAAAAAAAAACATTTTAATTTACTTATCCAGAATGCATGAAATATTTCCATCTTTAGTTAATTTGATTAATGTTGCGGCAAAATGCTGGCGCAAGAAACTAAGTAAGATATTGTAGTTTGTGTAATTTTCTCGGAGTGCGTGCGAGAAACTTTTGATTCAGTATTTATTACTCGAGATATTTTATATAAAGCACGGGTAACAGATTTATAACTTCATCATTAGGTACTTTATCGAGTTTCATATTCGCCAGTTGTTTTTTAATATTTTATCACGCGATGGGTATTGAATGGGAGTTGTACAGATAAATTTTAGTGATTCGGATAATAGATAATTTGCTGTATAATTACTAAAATTTTTCTTCTTGTCATTAATGATCTACCATACTACAAAGATTTTCTTTAGTTTAGTCGCTTCTTCTTAATCTCATCATCAAATATAATATATTTCATTTTATGAAATTACATGAACACATATTTTTCAGCCATATTCCTTTACCTAGCAGTAGAAGGTAGTAAATTATATGAATGTCATAAATCCATACTCCAATAACTGCGACTTTAATACTGAAAATCTTTTAAATTATTTGTCTTCAATTTCCAATGCTTAAATAAGAGATGCTGCTTCGTCTTTATTCAAAAGTGAAGTGAAAAAAACACTTCACGCCATATTAAACACGCTCATCGCCCGTCATCGAGGTAAAAAAAATAACGTCAAGTGGAGCTTGTGTGAGGAAATCTTCGGGAAAGAAATGTGAGTTATTGTCAAGAGAAGTTTGTTCTAAATACTTTATAAAATATTTAAAACTTAAGATTCAACATAGACATGAATGACGTCTGTGCCTTTCATAATTAATTATCTTAATCCACATTGTAAAAATATAAAAAGCGTATATCGTAGCTTGAGTTGACTGAAAGTTCTAAAAGATATTTGATATGATTTTATTGAAGTTTCATCATATTAGGTTAAAATGAGGCTGGTCATACAATATACAACAAATTTTTTCTTACATGTCTTACCATAATTTTGAATAATTGAATAATTAAACCAACATAATATAATATCTTTTAAAAACATAAATAATATGTTTTTATTTAATAGTTATTGCAATATTGTGCAGTAAATGCTATTCATATAACTACCTAATTCATTTTATGATTCTGGCTACGTGCACAGTCACTCAATCAAAAGTTCAGCAATCAATATCGTTTGTTTGACTTCTGTCTGTCAAATAAAATTTATATTTGAGTAGAAGCTTATCGTATAAAAATGTTCCTCTCGAAAAAAATCATAACTTCAATGTTTGACCAAATCACCGCATTAAAGCAATAAAAATTGTTTAGCACCCGAGTCACGTACGTCTCTTTTGTACGATATGTCCTGAGTTTAAATCAACAGAGATGTTTTTGTTATTTTTGGCATAATATGATTCTGCAGAATTTTAAATTTGATTTTCATTTCGAGAACGTCATGTATACAACCCGAACAAGTTATTTTTTTGTCTGACTTCGTTTGAAAAGTTTGCTTCAGGTTAGCAAATGCTGGAGACAAATGTGAGGAGGAGAATGGAAGTGAGAACGTGAATAAAGTATTTTCTAGAATCAACATGAAACTAGCAGCACAAGTATCATTTTTATGTTTAAATTGTAAATTACATCTAAAATCTTATATGATTTTCAAGAATAAATCATATAAAACCTCAAAATTTAAAATGTTCAATCAAATACCAAACATTTAACCATTTATAGCTATTATTCATATCATCTAGTATATTTGAATCCCAAACAAATATTTACAAGTATTCCATTAGATTGCTAATCTTTTCTGTGGCGATTGATAATCTTTCTGTTTTTAATGATTCAATAATGAAAGGAATGAATAGAACCACTTAAAACTTTGTTTTCTTTAGTCCTATATTAAAAGGAATTTTTTGTTATACACTTTTTAGATTGAAAGAGAATGAAAGAAAACAAAGAACTACTTAAATTTCTTCATTTAAAAATTAGTTGGAACGTGCATAGGTATATGTGTGAGTACTGTGAAGTGCATAATCCTACTATTTATGTAATTTTATAAAATTATCATGCAATTGTGCGATTTGTTTTTAATATGAGTCATAACTGCATCTGCAATAATATTTTTTCGATTTTGGTAAAAATATAAAAAAAAATCAATTTGAGAATTAACGACATTTAAAACAAAGTAATTATATCCTATATATATAATGAGATTTAGTTTTATGTCACATGTGCAGTCATGAATTCAGAAATTTTGCATTGAGATATGTGCTCTGTATAATTTTGCATTACATTGTATAATATAAAAGTGCTATCATGACTAGTTTTGCAAATCTCTACTACGTATGATCTCAGTCTTTAATCTTCAATGGTTAATAATCATCTTTCGTGAATTTTCTTGCGAGATTTAGAACCTTCTTTGTGAATAAATATGTATGGTGAAAATAATTTTATAATTCTGTTCAATATTATAAACTAGATTTATTTACTATTTTATATAGTGTTTTTTACAATTAATTTAGTAATTTATCTTGCTTTTATTCTTATTATTCTGACATGACCGATAAAAGTTTCAAAAATTCCGAAAACAATAAGTATGAATATGCTAATTTATCAGTAATTTACTATATGCTAATTCACATAATATCTAGACTAATTTCTAATTACTCAGCTCTATTTTAGAATAATTAAAATATAAAAAATAATTACATGACACGCTTTACCATTACTTTGCTAACGAGACTTTATCCGAGTAAGCTTCTGATATCGAAAACATCTTCCATTATTTGTCTATGGCTAATTTGATTAATGTTACTGTTAGAAGAGCAGTCTGTTTTTGCGAAGCGAAGCAAAAAAAACTACACGTCATTTTTTTTAAAGCGCTCAGCACCGCTGAGAGACAAAGAGACGGGAAAATAACAACGTTTTGAATAATTTTTCTCTTGTATTTGTAAATGTACACGGAAAATGTTATGGAGTTTTTAATATAGCAAACTTTTATAATGTTCTCTCAGATTATTTGCCTAAACGTAATTTGATTAATGTTCCCGTGAAGGTGCGTCTGTTCTTTTCCGCATGGCTCGAAAAAGCGATTCATATTTACCTTGCTAACTAAGTCATAAATGTAAGATCGCGAGATGAAGAAAAATACTCATTTAAAATTGCCTAAAGGTAAACATTATATTTTAAGTAAAATAAATATAAACGTATATTCATCAGCAGGTGTTGTAGGTTTCACATTACAATTGCTTTAATGAGATTGATATACTACGTTATATTAAGTATTGATAATTTTTTAGGAACTGAAGAATTACTTAATCTAAAAAATAAAATAAAAGTTATATAAGATGTAAATAAGGATAAAATATAATATATATATATATATATATATATATATAGCATATTTAATTATTCACACCTTTTTCAAGCATCACGCTGGGACCTCGTTATTTCGTAATATGACGCGAAATATTTTCTCTTGTTATTCTTGAATGAAACATTTTTTACCTTAATTTTTGTGAATACTTCAGACATAATTCATTGTTCATTTAAAAATGTTTTTTGTTATTTGCTGTGGGAAGGCATTTTCAAGTTTTCTCGTTCTATAAATTGTGTAAACACATTATTACCTTTATATTTACACACACAAACACATACACACACATATATATATATATATATATATATATATATTATCTTTTCTAAATATGTTGCATAATAAGATACAACCATGTTAAACAATAATCTGCAAGCTAATTTCTTTCATACTTGTGTAAGTGATACTAATTTACTTGGAGACATGTAAATTTATTATACAATTGAGGAATGTTCTTTGTCAATCAGGCTTTGAATAAATTTGATAACAGGAGTAGAACATTTTATAAAAATATCTTCATGAATATATTTTTCTACATATCTGTAACAAGGTATTGTATGGTATAATGGTAAAGCTCACGGACTCTGGACAACCTGACATCGTGCAGTAGCGATTTCTATATTTAATAGAAAATATTTATAAAAAATATGTTTCCAATTAAAAAAAAATCCACTTTGGGTACTGCGATATGGCGAATCTTTTACACTGGTCTTCCCTTAATTGAGTTAGAGTTCAACTCAGTCCAATGGCAGTACTAGCCATTATATCTATAATAATGTAACCTTTTGCATATGTTGCACAATTGTTCCATAAGTTTAAATATTAACACATAACATTAATTTTAGTGATAGTTATAAAAAATACAAACAAAGTAAAACTACCATATAAAAATATAATATACATTCCTTTTAGCAAGAAACAATGATGTAGTCAATGATAATAACAAAAACATAGTAATGTATATAAATTTTAACTTTAATAAAATACGCTTGTATTAACATATTGCAGTAACGATTAATCCAAATAACTATTATTTATAGTTATTTTAATGATGATTTCAATATATATTTATGACACATTTAGTAATCCGTGGTATCCAAATTGCGTACCCCAAAACCCTTCGCAAGTGAATTTGCCCCGTCCGTCCTCCGGACGTGTCCGGGTGGCTTATAATGCATCTCCGGTACTTAAACCTAGGGCATCCCTCTCTTTATGTAAATAGAACGTACGGTACTCGGCTGCGAAACTACTAACAAGTAAGTACAAGTGGGCACACATTGTCTACTAGCTAGTTGCGGCCGGAGTATAGGGTCACGATCTCTTAATCTTTACTCAAACCGACAAAGTTTCATCAGGCTGCCTGTTATAGACTCACGGTTGGTGAAATGGATACAGCTTTTTATTATGAACTACATTTTCATATTATAAAGCCAAACTTAGTAGATAATATGAACCTGCTGCGTAAATAAATCCCTTCAATATACAAATGACTATTCTGATTTTATGGTCCACATGTATTTTTCACTTTACCATGTAATTTACAAGTGCAACTATCACGGAAAAAACATTACATTACAAATTACAGAAGTTGTCAGCGGTGCATCTACTTAAAAAAATAAAATTTGGTAAGAGTTTTCTATATAAATAATTAAAAAAATGAATATAAAATTGAATTTCTTTTATGTAGCAGACTTCTAGCGGATATAGGTTTTCATTATGAATTATATTTTTCATATTATGAAGCCAAACTTAGTAAAGAGTTTGAACCTGCTATATGAATAAATCCTATTGTTATTAACACATTTCTGATAAACAAATATAATTATATAGTTTAATACAAATAAAAGTTTGAATGAATTATAAAAATCTAAGTTTTAGATGGATAAACCATAATTTTACAATAAAAAATTAGTGAAAAACACTTATTAATAATTAATCAATGGTATAAATAAATTAATAAAATTAACAAATATGAACAAAAAACATCCCTAGTAAAAAATTGCAAAAAAATATTATTTGATTCACTAGGTATATAATTATATTTTAGGATTTATGTAAAAAAATAAGTTAATCTTAATAAAAAAATTATAAAATTGCAAAAAATTATTACTTGATTCACTAGGTATATAATTATATTTTAGTATTTATGTAAAATAATTAAGTTAATCAAATTAATCAGAAATAGCAATAAAAATAATGAAATTTATAAATGAAATTTTATTGTATCATTTTAATTTTTTTAAGTATTTTTCAATCTTGCATAAATCTAGCATAAATTGCCTCAACTTACTCCAAGATTTATAATTTCTCTTTCTCATTACCTCTCGCGAAAATAAGTATTTAGCTACGACCACTCATCACAATCTTTTCAGATTAAAGCAATGAAATTCATGAACAAAATTTCATATTTTTATGGTTAGAGTAAAACTAAATTTCATTGAAATATTTTTCAATCTTGCATAAATCTAGCAATTTTGTATTGCTTTAACACATTTCAAGATAATAAGTTTCTCTTCTTCAATACCTCTCCCGATATTAAATATTTAACAACGACCACTTCATGTCACGATCTTTTTAGATTGATCTGATTTATATAATCTTTTATCTTTCCTCCGGGACATTTAACGATCTTGTTAATATTTTATGAGAATTGCAGGGCCGTCACCAAACTCGTATCGATAAAGTTAATCAACATTTTGTTACTACTCTAATAACTTTTCACTATAAGATATAGTTCTAAGTAATGGTAGTAAGAAATTTAAAATTTATTTCTAAATAAAAAAACCTCTAATATAAATATAACAGCACCTTTATAAGTATATATATTTTAGTAATGCGTAAATATTTTGTGAATATGCTTATGCGTATGCGTAGCTTGTAGAATTGCATATGAGTAAATCACAATATGGATATGAGTAAGCAAAAGAATACGAAAATAAATTAAATAAATATGAAAAACATATTAAAACTATTATGATTTTCTTTAGATTTTTTTTATAAATTTATATAAAACTTAGTAAGCATAACTGTACCGAGTGTAATTTTTGATAAATACTAATAATACTTCTAACTAATATTACTAGTTATCAATTAGTAAAATTACTAATTATCAATTAGTAAAATTACTAATTATCAATTAGTAATATTTACTAATTATCAATTATTTATATGATTGAGAAAAATTATGTAACACTTTGACATATTGTTATATCAAATAAATAATAATGGGTAGTGCTGCCCTAGGGCAGGTCCGTGAGCTGAGTTAAACTCCAATTTGTTATATCAAATAGATCAAATTTTCTAACGACTAAAAACGGTAATTTTATCAGAATATACACTATTTATATTATATTATATTATATTTTTTTTATAACATTTGCATATTATTTACCGGCTCTATGGCTATTGCCCGCAAGCGTGAGTACAATGTTGTAATGCACGTATTCCCAATGAAAACAGTCAGGTACGTGTCGTGCGAGTAAGTCCACGGGAAGGCCAGCGGGGCAAGATATGCCACTGGTACATTTGCACCAAACGTCCCGGACAAAGAGCGCAGAATTGATTTTTTGTTGTCCCTTGGCACTGCGGTAGTAACTTTTAAATCTGGCTGATTGCCATATCAGAAACACGTACGTACAGATGACTCAAAACCATGTCAAAATCTGACCGATATGCCGAAAATAATAATATATGAGCCAAGTATATCTTTCACTTTAGCGGGATGAAGGTGAAATATGAGATTGGAAGGTGATTGATGATTTGATTGGAATATTTTAATATTTGATATATGTTTAATTTCATATCTAGATAATATATTTCATTAGGCAATGTTGGATTCTTAAATGTATTAACGAACATTGTTGTGAATATAATTGAATAATTTATTTTTAATATAAAATTAAAATCACAAGTACTTAATATTTTTCATTAAAGAATACCATTGATAAAAAATGTTGTGTACTTAATACATAATTCACAATTATGATTAAAATTTTTTTTTATTTTTTTATTATAACAGACTGTTTAAATTGTAATATATTTAACTTATAAAACTACGATATAAGAAATTAATACAAAAAATGCATATATAGAAAATTATTATTATTAACAAGTATATACTCTGATTAAAATTAAATTGTTTATGAAATTTATTTGGCGCATTACTATGTATAAAACTTTAATAAAAGGTATATGAATTAAATAATATAGACAAAATAAAGTTCTACCGTTTAATTGAACATTTTTCGCAGCGCTGCAAATGATTTCATTTCATTCGGATTTATGTGCCGTTTTTCATTTCATGTTTATTATATCTACTTAAATATTCGCCTGCAAATCGAGTCAGATTTAAAAAAATACTTTATACCGCGAAGTAAGCTCTTCTTGATGAAAATATCACGTAAAATATGATAATTTAAAAAGAAATGTAATATCTTTTATTTCTTGAAGACGGATTATGAATTTTGAAATTTGGATTTATAGTGAAAAGATCTAAAATTTAATTTAGTTCAAAAATAGATAGCAGTGGAGGATTTGTTTCGATTCACATATTTGATATCAGAAGATTTTTAGAAAGTTAGGCTTTTTAAAATTAAACGCAAAGATGTTATTGAATTGTAGTGCCAGGTACCAAAGACAGATGCTAATTTTTTTTTAACTTTAATAAGTTATTTACACAAAAATATTTTGTTGAGGTATTATCTCAAAATAAATGAATAATTATCAATCTGTTGCATTTACAATTACGATCAGGCAGGTAAAATTTTAATTAAGTACACCTGTCTCGAAAGCACTTTAAACCTTCTATTCGCACCCTTTTGAAACGTTTGACACGAAATATTTAATTTACAATGTGCGTACATAAAAACGTGTTGGCAAAACTCTGCTCGACGAAATTGAAACCGAGGGAAGAAGTTGAAATCAAATAATTTCCATTCCAGATTTTCACAAAGATGCCCTCACCGTTTCGGCGGGCAGTATTTTATGAAGTTCAAACAAAAAGGTATCAATGCATAATCCCATTTCTTATCTCTTCGAAACGTTGAAAACGCGTAACACAGGCCGCCGACACCTTTTAACAATTTATTCCAAATGCGTGCGCAATAAATACACGCCGGTATAACGCAGACATGGCGTAGACCCTAGAAAAAGCGTAGAGAATACGATTGCTCTAGCCAACGAGCTAGGAAATGTTTGAGAACAAGTTATTAGGACAATTTTAGAAGTTTGAATTAACTTTTACGGACACTCCGAACCTTTTGCTTTTGTGTAAACACTATATTATGATAATTCCAACAATTCGATTTACCAATAGTTGTAGAAAGTCGAAGTCTAATATTCTCTACCAGAAAATGAAATAAGGAATAGTTGTATAATAGTCATTTTATGGTTTTGAACAAAATACCAAATTCATTTTGTGACAAGGTTAATTTATTAAGGAATCATAAATATGTTTAATAGAGTTTCTCTTGATAAATTTAGTGACTAAAATCAGAAAAATTTAAAATATTTCCGTTAATAGTCATCTTATGGTTCTCAACAAAATGCCAAACATGCTTATCAATACATATATCACTAATAATGAAAATGATTTGAGAAGTCAATAATTAAGTAGAAGCTTTAAAAAATATTATATTGATCATATTTAAGATATGATCAGAATTGGAAAATTCCGAAATAATTTAAAAACTTGTTGAAAATCATTATATAGTATTAAACAAAATGCCAAACATCTTTATTAGTAGTTACTTGTAATACTAACGATACAAATATTGACTCACAAACAAAGTTAAGTTCCATTATTAATATTGAGTTAGAAAGTTTTTTCACTTCATGGTTTTGCATAAAATGCCAAATTATCTTATTATTAATCATATTTCAAGGAATCAAAAATTAAGTGAAAACGTAAATTTTAGTGAATTAATCTTTCACCACCAACTCCTGACTTAGTATATTGCTCGCAACTCGCTTTGGTTAGGGAATAAATGTGATTCGAGCAATTCTTTACAATGTCTATGAACACATGAATGTATCGCGTGTGTGATTTCGCATTTACACTCCGATCTGAGTGTAGTTTCATATGTGTGAGTTTTATGTTATATGTCTCTGTACGTATAAAGCATGCGGTAAAAGTAACTGATACATTTTTAAGGTCGAGAAAAGGAAACGAAAGCGCAGAAAGAAAAATTGTGTTTATTTAAACGAATACATACGAAGAAATAGGTACGACTTGAAATATATACCCATTATGTGCATGTGTTCATGCTTAAAACCAATAGAATTATACTGACATGGACGCTGTATAAGATGGCTTTTGTTACTGGTATTATTTTATTCCTATCTTCGACAAAGATCAGTTACAATCATCACGCGGGAATATATAATTTGATCTTCACGACCCTGTATTATGTTTTAGGTATAATGCTCTCTATTTGAAATCTAGCGTGTATGTATGCTTTTGTCTGAAAATATATCAATTTTGAAATTCAGTTATTTCTGGAAAAGATTACGGTATTGGTTTTATTTTATAAAAGTGTATATAATATGCGCTACGAAATATAAAGCTTATTGGTTTTATGTAATCGTATACATATATATACACTTATTTGTAAGCATTTATACATCCATGTGCAATGTATGAAGAATATATACACATTATTATCGGTTTACCTTTATATGTATAAAAACCCATATAAGAAGATCATATTTTTATTAAATTCTTGAAGCTCTGTGAAAAACTTAATTTTGCCTTACCTTGCTGATCTCTTATGATTCAGATTTCATGGATCAACATAAATATGTATACTGCTTGAAATTGTTTTTTTATATATAAACATTGCACGATATATACTAAAAAGTATTTTATTATTAAATTATTATCTATAAAACCTCATAAAATTTGTACAATGTAATAAGGAGAAGGTTACAGTTGTGCTTCAAATGTACAAGAATGCTCCACCGTATGTATGCGACTATTAATATTTTTCACAATGATAAATCAAAAAGTTTTCAATTAGATATTTATTTTGCTATAAATAAATTTTATATATAATTTAATAAACGTAACCGTTTGTAAAATAGTATACAAGTACATACATTATATTCCGACTTAATTCAAAATATTTAGAAAATTAAAGAAAATTTGGTATATTGTCCTAGAAAAACTTATATGATATATGATATATTTAAAAGTAAAAAACGTGAATGCCGCAGGTTTTATGAAAAATAGCACTAATTGTAAGTATGGTATCTAAAATAATAACAAAGCGATATAATTCGTGCACCGTCATCAGAGTGTGTATTCGGTTATGATATAAAAATCTATAACATATAATGATTAAACGTGATTGTTTCAGAGTCTAGACTCCATTCCTTATTTGCTTACTTATTTGATTAATAATTTTTCTAGCAATGAGCTCCATTTTTTCCAATTGTCTTCAAAAAGAATGACGGTAAAGTGTCGCTTCAAAAAGTCAAATCACACAGATTCTAAAACAGATTGAAACGTTTAATTCAGAACGTAATATACATCTCTATATATAGATATCAGCTTTATATCGCATAGTCCTGGGGTGCCGCCTTTGACTGGCGAAGGGTCGGAATTTCGAGACAAATATTTGCCACCCCATCGTGCTCCAATACAATATGTGAATACTGAGTAGGGAATGGAATGGAATATGGTCTTGACACGTAGGATACTAGATTCTTTTATATTGTGAGTTTGCTTGTGTACGTGGGCGCTGCCAGCGATATGTAATCGCTTTCTTTTGTTATTAATAATTGAAATGTATACAGTTTTACTAAATGACCAGTTGTTGCGTGCTTGATCGAAGTCCAGTCTAGACAGCAGACCAATGTAGCGTTGACGATCTATGTAAATATTTCTATGTAAATAAGATCGATGTATAACTGTATATATGAATATATAAACAAAAAATATTTATGATGCATTCAGAAGTTATGGAAGTCTAGAGTTGAAACTTTGAATGCTCATAAACAGGTTGACAATACATTAGCTTGATTGTAGTCAAAAATACAAAAAAAAAATAATTTTAAGGTAATTTATGATATAAAATTTCACATATATAATATAAAAAGAGCATACTACGCTTCATGATTTTGAAGATATTACGCTCCTCCGTAATTTTGAAAATTAAAATTCAGAAGTGAATAGAATATAATAAAGAAGAAGAAGAAGCTGCACCTTAAAACTTATCTTTACTTCCCCATCGACCCGCATATAAATTATCTCGTTCTAGATTGAGAAGTACCAAAACGTCTACACAACCGACGCGATGTTATCTGAAAATGTAGTTTTCTTGTAATGGTTAATGATGGTTTTCACACCCTGATAATTTGCTTCTGCAGCTACAGTTACACCAAATTCTATCTATTTAGGTTATTGTCTTCATGCAAAATTATACATACATATTCATATATAATTATGCAGTTAGCCTACTTGATGACCAGACCAATATATTGAAAATCAATTCATATGCAAATAATATGAGTTAACCCTTCTATTCGATCAATTCTCAAATTAGCAAGCGTGTGACTAATCAAATTGTCAAATTTTGGAATATATTATCCTGGTATCGCGCGCTTATATCTGCATTGTATCTGAGCATAGGTGAAACAGGGGATTATTGAACAAGCTTTTACAGAAAAATTTTTTTGCTTAAGATACAATTAATTATTCACAATATAAAAATATATTTGAGCTCGAAAGATTTATGTAATGTAAATATGTTTTTAATTATTTAATATTAATTATTCTGCTTGTTATAGAGATATTTCCTATTTTTTGTTGTATGAAATATATAGTCAATGAATCATAAATAAACTATAGCATTTAATTATGTCATTTAATACATTCGATTTATTTCGAACAAAAGAGCTATTTTGACTGGCATTTGCTATTTGCACAATACGAAATGACCAGATTATGTAATATGGTTGTATATCATTATGTACCTAATTATTTATAATCTCAATTGCTTGTGATGAATAAAATTTAAATAACGGTAAGCGCAAAAAAGTTATTTAAACCAGATATTTAAAAAATTAGATACTTTCGATACGAACGTGAAGGAAAAAAATAGACAATCAGTTAATAATTAAAAAGTTATATTAATGAAAGTGATTCCCAACCATCTAGAACTACTTCCCGATTTCACTTATACATATGTACAAAGTTTGGTACTAATAATATATATGACATTGTGTAAATCCACTTGCCGAAATTTCAATTACACTCCTTCGGCTCGCGACGCGACACGTCTGCCGCATATCATTTACAAATGGGATATATATAATATATATATATATATATATATATATATATATA
>NW_020536999.1:30134712-30156022 GCF_003426905.1 Ctenocephalides felis | reverse complement strand
TATTCAAATACAATAAAGCAATATTAATTATGCAACTTTTCTCGCTTTGGAAATGAAACACTTAATTTCTTAAAAATCTATCGAATTACTAGGTAATGCGCTCTTTTGTTAAAGGTGAAGTTTATTAATTTTTTATGAACTTTACATAGAAGTGTTCATTGCATTGAATAATTTAGCCTATAAATACGTTTACGTGTATCACCTTACCAAAGAGTGAAAATAAATGTTATGTTATTAATGTCTATTTATGTTACTTATTCCGATTCAGTGGTATAAATAAAGGCCCAAAACCATTAAAGTCACTTGAAAATTCCGATTGGTTGTGTTTGAACAAACTCAATTAACAGTTTTCCGACTTCGGGGAAGTAAAAGCTTTCCGTCGGTACATATGGCGATCGTAGAGGGGTACATAAGTGTATTGTGAAGTGGTACGTTATTCTCTCTTCCTTTTTGTCATATCAATTTCAGTTCAAAGGCTACTGGCGAAAGAACACGCCGTTTCTGTATTTATGTTTCATATATATTACACCCACACCTGTATAAATATATACCAAGGTGGATTTTATTAGGATTTCAGAGTTGCATTTGTGCATTTCCTTGTCCTCACAAAACTTTGGCATCTTTTTAATATTCTTCAATATGAAAATTATATGATAATTGTCAAAGAGAATAGCGTTTGAAAGTAAATTACCATAACGAAGTAATTGTGTAAGATTGAGTATTATTACAGCAATTGTAACTTACTTGAAAATTATGCATGTAGTAAGCACAAATTCATTCAGCACGTCAAAATGAGGATGGCTTCAATTTTAAATATTCAAAGAATGAAGAAATGAGTATATTATTCTGTAGCATAATATTTCCTCATTACAGTTTTCAAATTTATTATTAAATTGAACCTTATTGACGCTATTCATGCCATTCAGAAATACATCAGGGATAGTTTGAAAATTGAAAAATAATTTGCTTTACTAATTGAAAGTTCTGCTTTATTGTTTATTTATTGAGGATAATTCATAATTGGAGATAGATTCTATTTTATAACATTTCCACGAATTTATATGTATATATATAAATAGGTATGTTTTTATAATTTGATAATGGACAAATTTCCATGGATGTTTAATTCTCTATTGTGTAGTTTCCCATCAGTAAAGTTATTGACTTGTTAATGGCTTTTTAATAATATATATGACTGTATTTTAAATGTAAAATTGACAATGCGTTCACATTTAATATGCCAGTTTCAGATTTATCTCGCTGCCACAGTATTTTTCATATTATCCTCTCAAACCGGATTTGATTGATTGAAATTTAGATGCTTGTAATAAATAATATTATTAGTCTTTCACTTTACTGACTCAAGTAATTTATCATTTCTGTTCAAAATTCGTTCCTGCTCTCAATTCGCACGTATTGGTATATTCTTCGCATGCGACAACTGTTGCATTATAGAAACTAGAAAATTCCCTTTCAAAATCGAACCACTCTACGGATATTGATTTTGGCTGTGCAAATAAATGATTGACGCGCAACGAAAATAACAAAAAACATTTTCTGTTTTTTGAAGGGATTTACAATACCGAATGAATACATTGCGGATACTGTTATTTTTGGCAAAAACATTCATTCCTTTATAATACGCGAATAATGCAGCGTGAAAATAAAATATCAAATTTCCAAAATTTTATAGATAATATGCGAAACTTTGGAGGTTGAACTAATAAAGCTTGTGTAAAATACTCAGTGAATTTTATCAATGCAATATGATATTTGTAAAAGCATTATTATAAATTTTTGATCAAATGCAAAATTTAGTACGGCGGTTCATATTAGACAAATCGTTTGAAATAAATTACAAAATAAAACAAATACAATAATTTATGGATAATGATTTTAAATCATATAATGCAGTATTCGATATTTGGAATAACTAGAATATACTTTAATTTTGAATAAAACACTTCATATATTTTGGCATTTTAAATCAAAACTAATAAATTTTATTTTTTTAACCTTGTTATAACATTCAGCCTATAATATATCATTCAATTTTCTACACATTCATTGAGAAATAACAATCTTTTGTTATCGTATTCTTATATATTGAATTTTTACATATTTTTTTACGTAAAATTATTTTAGAACAATTTTTTACTATGTTAAAAATCGTTTTTTAACAAGTGCCAAGATATGATTTTGATATTTATGCTGCTATTTTGACTGTCGTAGTAAATTATTGATTTTGATAGATCCATAGTTAGATAGATGAATAGATCTGTAATAAATGATTGATTTCAAAATATAAAATATAAAAGTATTTGATAAATTATATAATATGTGTAATGTAATATATGTGTGTTTATGTGTGTATGTATTATATATCATTATGCTTATGACATAGGTTTGTTACACATTTCATTACTAAATAGTATAGGAGTATATAAGTATATAGTATACGATAAGTTAATGGGCGCCAAGTACAAGTTTATATTTGTTTTTGAATGTAGTCATTAATGAGATTGATTTTGCGCATCGGGTTGGCTTCCGACCCTCTGCAGCAACGCTTTCTCACCTTGTCACATGCCACACCTTGCTGTAACTGTAGCACTGCAACTTGCTTACTGATAAATTACCTAAAAGCTTTTGTCAATTGGGTGAAATGTCAGTTCAAGGAAATGTCGGTTCAGGAAATTACTAAATCATATATGTAATGTGAAATTCAGCATTTAGAAATATTAATAATGCAGGGTTATATGCCTTTGGAAAATTTAATAGTAAATAGAAATATAAATAGTTATAACTATTCATCGTTCTATTTACTATTAAAATTTTCAATAACTATAGTTATATCTTAAAATAAGGTCTTAATTCATTTGATGCATTTCCTATGAATTTTAAATTATTAGCGTGATTCTGCAATTTTAAAACTGCATCTGCATGAATTACAATGAGAAAATTTATCTGACTATGTAGCTTTGCACTGTGCTAAACCAAAGCATATATGTCTTCATTAATTTTCATTCCAATATTTGTATTATCGCATATGACGTTCTCCGGCCAGCCCTTAATTGCTTGATGATATAATGTATATTCTCTAATGAACTCTTCGGTCATTATAGACACGGGTCACTCTAATACACGAGATTAATTCATTGTTAATTCATCATTTAAAATGACCTGTCATCGGCATTACATGGCCCTGATGTTTGCAGTTTGGTAATGGCGGCTTTTGCCATTCTACGTGTAGTTCCACTATAATTAACCCATTTGTTCGTCGTAGCGAATTATACCTGTAATTACGTATTTATATTGATACACTGTATATGAAATTATCATTTTCTTATGCCTTATATAAACAAATGAAAATATTATTTATAATAACAGTTTTTACTTTCTATTGAATTGAATAAAAAAGATTCAAATAACAAAGACTAGGAGTATTCTCAAATGATGTTTAGTTCAGTAAACATAATTTCCTTACTAGTTTCCTTAGTTACTACTAGTTTTCTGAAGAAATTTCATTATTCTATTAATCGGAATGGTTAAACGAAATATTTTATCGTCAGAAAAGTAAACATATTTACAAAGAATGTTTTTGTGATCAAAACTCTTTGCAAAGTTTGAAGATAAACATTTTCAATAAAATGCTAACTCTTCAGATTTGATTTAATTCATAATGTCATAAAATGTCAAAGCTTCTCTCACAAATAAATACTAATAGTTTTCCAAAATAATCGTCAAAAAATAAACTGATAATAATAAATAGATAAAATAAAAAAAATATTTTTATAAAGAATGTTTGTGATAAAAAAAATTATTTACTTTGATTCTTTTGCCTTATAATAATTACATATATATATATATATATATATATATATATATGCTAGAAGTTCATTCAACAGCTTAGTAAAGCATAAGTTTGCAGACTGTAAAATATGGACTCGCCAGTGAATTTACCTCCAGTTATGCTATGAGCTTATATAGGTACCCCGAATGACACAAACGCATAACTCATGTCTGATTTCTGTTATGCGTTGGAAATGCTAAATACAAATTGTTTACAATATAAATTGGAATTCCAGCATTCTACGTTGGCTAAACTTGTACAATTTAAATCGTTCGAGCAATTTAATTAGAAATTATAAAACAACCATTAAATTTTGAATGAATTATACGTCACATCGATATACTGATGGGTGTCCTGATGAAGTCAATGTTTAGCAACGCGCATTTGCATGTAAAATATTCTGCAAAACAATCATTTTTGTAATTAAATCTAATTTATATATATATATATATATATATATATAAATATATATATATATATGGTGTGTGTTCGCAAAGTTTCATATTGATGAACATATATGAATAGGCGTGTTTTGCAATATCCCATCAATGATACATGTTCATATTATGCATAAACGTGTTCAATATATATTGAATAATGCATTGTTTGTCCAATGTAATGCAATGTGTTATGGCTAAAATAATGTACACCTGACATAATTCAAATTAATTGAATAGCCTTCAATAAATATTGCTCCCATAAATTCTACGTTTCTGCGAATATACTTAAAATATCTCGTAAAGATTCTGTTACATGTTTTACACACACACATATATAAATATATATATATATATATATGTATGTATATATTTATATATTATATCAACCGTTTTTGTATCTTCAAATATGATAATCTTGTTTTCCGAGTTACATTGTATTCCTTATCAAGCTTCTCTCTTTTGCGTTGACATCCATTGTATAATATCTTGATATTATTCCTGCATAATCAGAATGATATTTATAAATTGATTTTTTAATGAAATGCGTAAAATATTTCTAATATTGTTTTTATTGTATATTGACGGCAATAATAAATTCATAAGAATAATTTTCATTATTTTTTATGTGATTTTAGAATATGTTATAATTTAAATTATGAGGTTGAAACTTTCAAATTTCCCTTAGTTGTGTGTGTTGTTTTCAAGTATCATTTTATATTTATGCATGTATATACATAGTACGTGTACGAAACAATGAAGTCAAAATATGTCAAATATGAAATGTTGCAACCTTGCACCTGCAAAGTTATTCGTATAAAAAACGTATGGAGCGTGATAACCATCTACAACCTCCGCCATCTACAAGAACATATAGTTTGTGACTTCTAATAAACTTGTGCATTTCAAAACAACGCCAAAATGATATTTCCATAAAAATTATATATATATATATATATATATACTATAAATCTGTGTATACATTGTAATCTTTTTTGTATTTATATACATGTATATGCTTATATATATTTATATGCCATCATCATCAATCAGTTTTATAAAACCATTCCCAACATACATATTTATATTCGCATGTAAGGAAACCTACTCGACATTGTCGGGTTTTTCTATATTCCTCTTTGCCGTGTACATTGATGCATACAAATGTCGAATAAAAAGTATACTTATATATTTATACATATACGTTTCTAAGCGCATGCTTATATTATTGATATAAATAAATATCAATATTTATGAAGTGAAAAAAATTCAATGATACTTATAAAAGTACAGAAAGTAGTACGATGCATTTGAAATGAGAAAGTTTTATGTATTTTTATTACATGTAATAATTAAAATATAAAATGCCTTTAGTGAATAATACTGGATAGGATATATTTATTTATTAATTTTTATTACTACCTTATTCGGGAATTGGTAAAATCAATATATTACATTCTATGATAATAAACACAAATTTTTAAGGAATACCAACAAATGCGCTAAGATTTCGTATTAATAATTATTTTAAATTATTAAGGCTGATAAATAAATGTGAAAACAATAATATCAACAGATTTAATATTAGCTAATATAATTTTTTTTGAAAAATGGTCCCAACAATGTGTATAATGAATTTTTGGCAGTTATCTATATATATATTCACAGTTTTTTTCCCGAAATCAATAAAAGGCTCGCAGTGTCTTATATATAGATCAAATCTGATGTTATCAGAAGAACCTTTTTTGCTTTCGCCGTTATCTGACGATTATTGTAACTGCCGACCGACCCGATAAAACACTAGCGGCTCGACCGACGGTGGGACGTAAAACTAACAAATATTACACAATTCCAGAGTACAGCTTTCGAATGTCCTCTTAAAGGACCTTTTTTTGAGATGCTCACTCAAGATACGACGCGAAATATATCAGAGTGGACGCGATGTAGGACAGTTTTTCTTTTCTGAGTTTCCTGTTTATACAGACATGCTTTTTAGCATACGATCACATTTCGACAAAAGAATGCATAATATATATATATATATGTTTATATATATATATATATATATATATATATATATATAAATAAATTAATATGTATTAATTAAAGGGCTAGTAAAATAAAATCAATACAAAATACTGAATCAATACAGTAATAAAATAAAATAAAAATGTAATACATGAATTAAATATGAATAGTATATGCCAATTATTCATGCGAGAAACTTAAAAAAAAGAAAAATGTATACAAAAACATTGTTACAAAATTATAGCTTTTATTACAGTCTTTGTTGCTGATTAAAAGGCTTGACAAACCTTTCGTTTTTGTCAATTTGGGCCAGGATTGAACGGACTCTTGATCGCCAAAAAGTAGCCAAAAGTACCTATATGTAATTTATTTGTTCAGTTTTTGTAAAAAAAATAAATCTTATTTATAAGTAAAAAAATAATTTTTATATAGTTTATAAGAAAAGAATAACAACTACGTTTATCATTCATTAACTCTAGAAAAAGTTAATAAGATTCATTCAAAAGAATTGAGGTTTTTCAAATTATTTATATATTTGAAAATGATCTAATCCTTTTTAGTTATATTATTATATAAACATGAAGGATGATAACTATTACTAAAATTGAACAGATTAAAGCTAAACTCTCATTCCAAAAAATACATTTTTTTATTATTTTACATATACATATTGAAATTATTTAAAAATATATATACAAAGTCAAGTTTTGTTCGTTTTGTGCTGATTCATATGGTGCTAATGGTGAATTATTTTCAAACTTTTGTTATTACATGCTACATGCATATTAGCGTTTATATTTTTTAATTCTCCAAACTTTTGTTTCAATGTTCATCAATAATCTATCAGTGCTCTCCCATCGCTTAGGTTTTGCCTACGCGCAGAACACTAACTATGGATGTCTGTCATGAAAGCACGCATGAATATACATGCCATCTAAGTATGTGTTATATGGAAAAAACGTGTATTTTCTGACAATTTATCTGTGTTATTCACGACTCATAAATCATAGCAAATAAAAAAGCGTTTCGATATTTACACGATCATCCCGACAAATCTGCACGATATCTCGCATCGTAAGTACATATTTGCATGTCACATACATACTACGCCAAGTTGGCTGCCTCGAATGCTATACAAACGTGGACAGATCTTGTTTTACTATCGAAATTGCTGTATCGTCTTTCACCGACGTACATTTCCGTATCACTCGTACACCTGCTGGTAAAGTGATTGTCAAATGATAAACATTATTGTTTTACAAGTTTTAAATCGACTCACGATCTGTAATTTCAACTCGCTCAGCTGTAATTTAATCCAAACAACATGCTTCTGAAAAATTGCGATTCAATAAATCGTAATTATTTTGCTTTTATTAGTTAAAAATAAAACATAAAGTAAACTTTTCATTTCGAATGCACTATTTTTTTCTTAATATTCATCTTCTTAGCATTACTTACAGATAACTTACAATGAAAAAACAGCTCACATCAAATGATATTAAAATGATGTGACATTTAATCATAACGAACGTACTTATACTTACATCTATAAATCCAAGAATTACCAAATAATTTTTTTAGTGGATGCATATATTTTTAGTGGGTATTTGTCATTTCAATACAGTAATAAAATGAACTAAAAAAAGTAGTTTCAGTGAATTTTGAAAAGAGAAAACGCAGTCTATTAAGTTCAAAAAAAAATAATAATAATATATCTTTCTGAGTATGTGTATATATTATATACATTATTGTATGTGTGATATATGTGTGTGTATGTGTATAAATGTGTATATTTATATATATGTATATTAGGGTGGTCCTTAAAATGGTCATTGTTGAATTTCCTTGCTCTCAGGGGCTCAAATGGTTCCAAATAGATAAAAAACAATTCTCTGAAAGTTTTAGCTCTTAATATTAACGTTCAGATAGAGCGCAATTCAATCAAAGTTTGTATGGAAAATGCTTGGCAAAAATTTTAAAAATTTAAAAAAAATGTTTTAGGTATAACTTAGCGACAAATGAATGAGTATTATTTATTCATTTGTTCGCTAAATTACATCTAAAAAACATTTTTAAAATTTTTGAAAAAATTTCCATGCTATTTCTATACAAAACATTGATTGAATTGCGCTCTATCTAAACGTTAATATTAAGAGCTAAAACTTTCAGAAAATTGTTTTTTATCTATTTGGAACCATTTGAACCCCTGGGAGCAAGGAAATTCGAAAATGACCATTTTAAGGACCACCTTAATGTATATATTATATAATTATTTCTTACAAGTCATGAGAAGTCCTATATTAGCTCCAGCCAAATATCAACGGCATATAAGCTGTTCATATCTTAAACTCTGTCAAACAAACGAAGTTCAACGCCAGTAAGAAAATGTTTGTAGATGGGTTTGTGGTTTTCGGGATGGTTTCCTGGAACCCCTAGTTTGAAGACCGCAGTTCTCCACCAGCACAATAATAACGTGGAGAGAAACACTAGGCAGCAGCATGCCACTCGGCATTATTGCGAGTCAAAGCATTTTACTGCGGCTTGCAGCATCACTGCGATGCAGGTTTCCGACGGTTGTCCGTGAGATATGGCATTTGAAAATATTTAAAATCTCCAGATGCAAGAAAAAACCATACAGTGGATGCGGTCAGAAATGAATGCTCTGTTGAAGGAGAAAAGGGGAATTGGTATCGTACAAGGCATTGATATAAAGTTGTAAATAATAATAATTAAATGCGAAGTTAGTATAAAGTAATTATGAAAAATACATAATATAATCTGAGAAAAAAATGATCTATTATTATCGGTTGTAACTTTTAGAGAATTTTGTTAATATTAACAAACATATCACTTGAAACGAACTCTCCATTCAGTTGTTTCCGATCTACTTTTTTCTGATATCATTTGGATATATTTTATATTTCTGATACTTTTTTAAATAAGATCAGTATATCAACCTTTAGATATTATTTGAATTATTATTGTTATGTATATTAGCCGTATAATTAATCTTCATTGTTTGATGTTAAAAGAAATTAAAATTTTTATGTGTGTGAAAGTGTACTTATTAACTACTTTGACTTTTGACTTTAGACATTTTTGATTTTGTGAGCAATTAAACTGTTACCTCATTAAAAACATTCGTCTTTTGACACAGCGCAGGGCAATTATCCAAGCACTAATATCAAAATGAACAACTTGTTATAAAAATGTTGCTGGAAAATTTATAGTTTGACAGTTGTGAGTAACACGTTCTCTGACTGTTATATTTCTTATTGCATTCTACGTTTACAAAGAATTCTGTGCGGTATGCCGGTGTGCTGTACATGTTTTGAAAATACGAATATTTATTTGGTACAGAGAAAAAGTATATACATCATATTTTTATTCTAAAACTGTATGGAAATGTACCTACTCCAACCTTTTCACATATAAACTGAGAGCAGACTCAATGGTTTTTAATATTTTTTATTACTCTGTATGCTTCATAGATTGTTCTCGACAAAAGAGCAGCTTCATAAAGCGTGGTAAATATTGCAATCAGGTATATATATATATATATATATATATATATACCTTTATATAAATTTGTGTATATATAATACTCCGTTATTAACCTAAAACACTTGAAATGTGAACGAGATGCGCCAAAGATAATTTCATTCTGCATCACATGTTATCATGCATTGCCCGCGGCGACTAACTGGGAGCTTTAAAGCTCGCTCGACATTTATAAAGCTTAACATTGTAAAGCTCCTCATTTGAGCGTACGTTTATACATTGAATGCACATTTGAAAATTCTCTGCATATTCAAATATGAAAACGTCGGGCAATTTTATTGCTGGAATTACAGTCAGGAGGAATTAACGAAAATTATGAACGCGTACAGCTAGTGTAATATTTATTTTAAATTTCAAATACATACAGACACACACATATAAATATATATATATATATATATATATATATAAAGAGGGAAGAGAAGCTAGATATTAAAGACATTCACATTTTATTCATTTTATCATCTGAATTATTTTAAAATTAAACGCATCATATTTTATATAATGCGTTTATATAAAATAACATAAAAGTACAATATGGGACAAATTAAATAATGTATAATATTATCTATCACGACTAATTATTAAACATGCAGCATTTGTAGATATATTCTATGATTTTTAACAAATATGAGCGATATATTAAAAAAATGCAAATTTAATTAGTTCCTTTCTCATTAAACAAATAGAATTTATATTATTATCAAGCTATTTCCTAATATAGCTTAGGCAGTCACTACATTCAAGCTATATGTGGCTTGATGGACTGCATGTCTTCAACTAAATAAATATTATTTCTCTATTTTAGAGATAATTAAATATATATTAGTTCAGAAAACAAACTTTATGATTTTCATAAAACAATTTCTAAACTACGTGATTGTCAGCATTTAGCTAAGGTACAATATAAATATACAATAGCCACGTTGTTTTTTTCTTATTTGAATTTAGTGTATTTTCTGAGTGGTATGCACTTCTCGTACTTTCATTACTGTGATTTATTGAATGTCTATGATAATTGGTGCATGTTAGATTTATTTTTCTGTATTTTCTTTGAAGACTTAATTTAATATTTAAGTTTTAATAAATTTGAATAATATCAAGTCTCAGGTTCATTTATGAATGTAGATCTGTAGGTCTGAAATATAGTGTGGCGTGCTAAGAGCTCCAATCCTATAAAATCTTATGAGCATATGACGTAATCTACCGGATATGGGAATGCTTCACGTCTAAGCATTTTAAACGAATGTCAAACATTTTAACTGAAAATACTTTCATTTCTCAGTTTTAATATTATTTAATTAGATAAAATTTTTAAATGCACTATTTAATGTAGCCATGTAATTCGCCGCAAGAATGATTTACAAATATTTAATTGACAAACATTTTTTACTAATTTAATTGTAAATACTACATTTGTTTATTTTTATGTGATACTACAATTAAATATTTTATTATATGACAAATATTGCGACTCTTAATTTACACGTTTTTCTATTATGTTTAATATGCATCATTTATCGTACTTTTAAATTTAGCGTTGAACTAGTGTTGTTTACTTCATCTTTATATCTCTTAAGTAAGTTAAGTTATTGTTTTAAATTAGGTATATAAACTTGTTATAAAAATTACATTGATCGTATAGATCGCGAATATATTTAACATTTCATTAGCACAATGTTTAATATATTAGTTTCACGTCATAATAATTATATTTACAACATGAACTGTTATTTTGCATTCCAATTTCACCATTTTTTATCTTGAATAATTTTCATATTTTTTATTGTAACATACAGAATTTATTGATAGGAGCAAATAAAAAATAAACTAGAATTCAATATTCTCATTAGATAGATAGTGTTTGTATTCGATTGCGGCTTTAAAATTCCATAAATATATTGTATTTTGCTATGCTTTTGAGAGCAGCATTGTTATTTATCATAATCGATTTATTCCACATACACTTTGTTCGTTCGGTCATGAACAAACTGTATGCAGTTCATTAATAAAATCGCACCCACTTGTTGTGCAATCAATCAATATTTCGGTTTGCATATTGCAATAGCTAGAAAAGCAACATATATTAAAAGCTTTTGATCAATTGAATTTGTTTCGGAAATTGTTCATTTATTTTGCAAATTTCATAATATGCTTTGGCAAAGTATAGATTTTTTTATTAAAGCAAAATTATATCCGATGATGTTTGAGCAGAACTCTTTTCACTTGTGATTTTCTGAGAAAATATGAGCACATTTGAGAAGGTATGTCGTCACGGCAACTGCTTCGTGAACTTCTTACATCATATAGAGTATGAGCTAGCTTATATATTTTGAATTTCAAATTAAAATTTAATTTGTTCAAGAATTTATATTTTCAAATGAATAATTGTAAAAATCATTTCATTTTCCATATGCGGTAGATGAAATAAATATGTTTTATTTTAAATTAATTAGTCTGTAATTGCTTACTAAACATTTCACAATTTTGAATACTCAAAATTATATGAACACAGGAATATACAAAATATGAAAAATATGAAGAATTTATAAACAAAGGAATATTCAAAATTGTCAAATATAAATTCTGCGTATTAACATTGTAACTCTATTAGATACCTGTATATTACTATGTTATCAAGCGATTCGTCAAACATAATTATATACGTTTTATCAAAAGCAATATTATTGATTAAAGATTTGCTATATGACAGCTAATTCAAAATCTACTTTCTATAATAACTAGATTATATTTAAGATGAATTTCTAACCAAACAAATGTGAAAACAAATGGATATATTTTATTTATTAACTATTGAAATAATTTAAGTATATGGACTGACAATATACGTTTTAAAAAGAATATCGATCATATATATTATAACTGTAAAAAGAATATCGATCATATATAATAGAACTGTTTTTGGTCCACAAGTTTGCTCTCTAAAAAATATAAATTAAATGAGTAACAGTGTGAAAATAAAACTATTGGATGCATTTAGGTATTTTACCCTTGTAGATCCATGAATCATAACTATGTTCGTTGAATTTTATAAAAGTGATCAGAAAAACTTATCTTTTACACTCATGTTTACTTCTAAACTAATTTTAGTCCATTTTAGGCTTGTAAACCAGGTCTGGAACCACAATGACTTCCGACCCTGGGTCTACCACGTTCGTTCGCAGCAATGACGTAGCAACGTAGCGATAAACGTAGCTATGATGGTGTTCATGTAGACGATATATTATCGGGCATAGATATTAATGCTATTTGCTACGAGGAGGTACATTACAAAGATTCTTCGCTGTATATAGCTATCAATCTATCTTGTACCGCACGACCCCAGTATTGACTATCGAATCTCTATCGGAAACATCGTTCACTTCGCTGCACGCATAACGTCGTGTATAATATTTTATATTTTTATATAAATAAAAATATATTCATTATTATGCTTATACACACACATATATATATATATATATATATATATATATATATTTATATTACGAATACGAGTGCAATTACAAACCTCACAATTCAAATCAAAAACGTGTTCTATGTCTACTAACAAAATAGTCAAAAATATGTAAATAAAATAATAACTGATAAATAATATTGATAGTACTAATCTTGTTATCAGACGCACCTCACAAGTGAATTTATTTATCAACGTTTTCTAAATTATTATATATATTCACCTATCCCCCATTTTACGTGGTACTCGTTTTATACGTTTTCGATCTTATGCGATTTCTAAAAATATTTTTTTAACGAAATTTATCACTTTTGCGTTTAGACGAAATTAAAATCATTAAAAATATTTTTGTTTCCAAAATATTTTTGTTTTCATATGCATTTCTCGATTTGCACAATAAATACGTATCTTTGTGTGTGTGTTTCGTATAAAATAATTAGGTTGTGACAATTTTCAAATATCATCGGTTGCAACAAATATCTACTTTTTTAAACATATTAGAAAAACTCATGTTTTGACATGTTAGCAGTTCCCTATCGTAAGCATAGTCCGATTTTTTGTACGATGTATGTTTTGTCACATAAGCGCAAATTTTGGCACAGAATGAGCTGGTGATAAGTAGTTCAAGGTTGAGTATCTTACCCGTATGGTGCCAAAATGATGTTTTTTTTTATTTTTTCAGTAGTTTAGATAACGATTTGAAAATTATTAATACTTCGGTGAAATAAATTTATCTCAGTCTGTAAATTGATATTCATTTTTAAATCTTACCTGTGGCATATATATCTTAATTGAAAAATTTGTCATATTCACTTAATGTTCACCGATTTTGTTTTTATTCTTGCTGTAATTTTTATATTGAAAAACTTCGCGAATCTCTCGAAGACGAATACTACATGGAACTTTTCTTCCGTACTAGTTAAATACGTCGTATATATCATATTTTTGTCATTTTTACGATATTATATCACGTGTACCGCATTTATATCATAGATAAAGCACAGTATAGCTCGTGACAAAATACTTTTATGACTATGTCATGATAATTCGCGCGATGGTTGTAAATAATTGCGTTTCGAAATGCAAAATCGCATTTTAGCTTGGTGTGCGTATTTGTTATTTTTTAGTTATTTTTACAGTTGGTTTGTTCGCATTTTTCGTAATGTTTTCAACATTTTTCCCATACGGCGGAAAATGATTGCACCGCAGCGGCAGCGCCGAGAGTCGTATGTCACGTAAAAATTTCAATACAGGATGCTCCGCATGTTCCAGTTACACGATTTTTGTTGTATGTGTCTCATAAATAATAATCGCTGAGAATATGTGAATTTATGAATGCGTTTGAGGTAGATATATGGCTTTACAGCATTATATTATTTACATATTATCTACTGTTTTACCGCTTTTTATAAATATTCATTCTGGATACTATTGTAAATGAGCTGATCCATTATTTGAAGAACCTGAAACACAATTAATTTAATTTATATAAGTGAAATATTATAATCAAAATGAAACTAAATATATATTTATGTATACATATATAATATGAATAAATGCAGACATAGCAGTAGATAATGTTTTGTTTAATATGTTTGTGTACACATGATGTTTTTCATTAGCTGGTGATATAAATGAAACAAAGGCCAAAATGTAAAGAAATAACATTTTGTTTCGAAATTCCATTTTCAACTAAATTAAACGCATTGTATAAAGTTGCAAGTGGATGTCATAATGGGTTCCAACATAATTATTTCGGTTTGCTTAACTCTTAGAAGATAGTGTCTAGTGCATAACAATGTGGCATTCTATATGCAGATACAAAGGTTGATAGATGTGTATTCTTGACTGTAATGATAATTTTATGTAGATGTATAAATATATAAACATAAATAAATTACATATATAATGTGAGTGTGTATAATTTGAAGATGGTTTAAGCTTTGTTAGATATAAAAACGCATTTGTTTTAATCAGCTACTTTTACTGAATTTTACGGTTCGTTCGAAATAGTTGGTGAATTATATCAACTTAAATATTTATTTTATTTAAATATATGTGTGCACAAAGTGCTCTTCAAGAAAATAAGATGATATATCTTTTACTCTTTATTCGATATATATCGCTCTAGCTTTCAATTTTAATCTGTATCCGTGATATTAATGTCTATACATGTGTAAATTTCAGTGTAGGTATTAATCCTGTTGAAATTCTTAAGCGCCATAATAATTCACTTCTCCCCAAAGTGTTTTCTTAAGTAATCCATTTCTTTTGGCCGTTGAATGACTTTAATAGCGGTTTTCTCTTATCGCGCTATAAAACTATAATAGAATTTTATAACCGTTTATTTACGAGATATTGTGAATAAAGTAAAAATATTGTTGAAAATTTATTGTTTTATTTCCTAAATTGCAAAAGGATTTTATGGTTTGGAAAGATGAGATAGCTTCGTAGGAGCGGCACTTGGTTCTTTAATTTACTTAACTTCCTTAACTATCTAGCTTATGCTCTCTTTTCTGCAACCAAAGGCGTGCTTCTAGACTTTGATTACATGTTCCATTTTAAAATTAGATTAGAAGTTATGTCTATTATCCTTTCAGCTCGATGCGGAAAATTCATTAGCGCTTTCCTTTCGAGGTGGAAACTATTTTTTGAAAAAAACGCAGATCCCACAAATTTGCAAAAACAATTCTATTTAATTATAAACCATGTACTACATAATAGTTAATTTCACAATATAATTTTTGTATCTTCTGTAAGATTCACAAAAAATGTAGAATTTATTAAATTTAAAATTGTCAAGATAAGATAAAAATATAGTAGATATAAAGTAAAATAGATCATAGAAGTGAGAAAAGTTCAATGTTTTCGTATACTGCATTTAAACTCAAGATTACGATTAAAATTCAGTTGTTATAATTCACTTGTTGATAATAATATTTATTATTGAATACTTTATATATATATATATATATATATATATATATATATAAGAAAGAAATAATCAAATATAGTAGCAAGTGAATGTTTACACGTGCAGTTATTAATATTACTGTAATTATTAATTATTAGTGATACTAATAAATACATTTATAATTTTTCAGAAATATGATGTACATCTAGAAAGATGTTTATTCTATATCACATGTTATCAAATAATATAAAATCATAATTTTTCTCAATATGCCAAATTATTTAGATTTTTTTGAAATGCATAAATTTGAGCAAGATCAAAAGCAGAGAATCTAAAAGTTTACAATATTCATATCTATATGTGAAGATGCGTGTGCATCTTTACAAATTAGTTTCGAATTATTCATCAAGAAATGCATAATATTTTCCATGTATCCAATTTAAAATTTTGATTGAGGTTCATCTCCCTAGCTTTGTATCCACGTATGAGAAAATTCTCTTGGAGCGTAATTTCATACACTTTCGCGTAAGCTTTATATAACGGCATCAACAAACTACACGTTATGCAAAAATTTCAAGCTTATATCTCATTTAGTTCAGACCGTAGAGGTTTATAGGTCTTTGACAAACGGAAGCGTGGCTTTGCATCAGATGCAAACTTCCGTTAGTGCCGTTGGGAATTTTGGAAATAGACGAAAATCGATACACATTTTCACGTAACTGTTTGACGGATACCCCAAGAACATATCTAGATATGTAGATATATATCAACTTGTACATATATACGTACTCTAAGAAATTTGCAAAAATATATAAATCTGTAATCGTATTATACGTTGGAAAAAATTAGATTGATCTTACGAATAACTTTCTTGAAAAAAGCTTTATTGTATGATTCGAATAAAATAGTTATACAACAACTACTACGAGGCGCAAAAGAAAACTGCTGATAAACTTTATCTAAATCAACTATATTTTGCTTTATTTTTTTGTTTCGCACTATGCGGCCTGTTCTGCCGTAAAATAGACCAATGTTATTACAGTGTTTAGTACCATTTTGTATGAAAACTGCTAAATTACATAGCCTTGCCATAATATTGGACTATTTTATGGTAGAATCGGCCACTATACATATTATACACAAATTTTATATTAGCCGAAATTTTTGATTTTCTAAATATAGTTACATAAAAAAATGGTAGAACGCTTTTTAATGTAACACTCTTTAATTAGAACTCAAGTTGTAGATATATCTACAACCATCAACTTCAAGATTATATATATATATATATATATATATATATATATACGCCTATGGACTATCTCTAAGAGTTCAGAAAAACAGCAATTATTTCAGTTTTAATTACCATAGCTCAGTGAAACAGCTGGAGTGAATTTCTTTCGGGGCAAAGAAGGTAATAAAGAAGGAAGCTTCTTTCTCGTGTTGCGTAATTCATTTAGCGATGTCAATTTGTTGGATAGCCGCAAATTCAATTTATTCAATTCTTTAGATTCTCATTTTGTCTCCAAGGAACGCTATAGTAAACTGTTAGTTTACTATCCCAGTTTATATCTTGCTGTAAATCCAATTTATAAATTTGCTTATGCGATATTATACTACCCTAAGCAGTAAATTTTTCATTGTTTATCTATATAATTATCAAACTGTTAAAATTGGCTGATCAAATATGAAAATGAAATATTTCATAAGTATACAAATATGAAATATTTTATATATACAAATATGGAATATTTTATACGAAATCAGTACACAATAAAAAGTACATTAATGTAGTTTAAATATTATATCATGTTTTCAAGGTAAATAGTTCAATACCTGAAAATATTCAATTATCCATTTTTGCTTAATAATATTTTAAAAATCGTTAGCGGTTGTGAGTAATATTTTTTAATTACTATTCCGGAACTCTCTGTTTGATTAAATTGTGAGTTTTCAGCAAAAATATGGTTTACATAACAATTCCATAAATATCAATTTCTAAAACTTCCGATTCCACATGTCCGCCATCCATATAAAACGAAATGATTGAAACCAATATTTTCCGTTTGTATTTTGCTTGAAATGTGTGAAAAATCAATAAAATAACGTACGCCATCAAGTGGAATTTAGTTTGTAAAATGAAAAACTGTTAACAAACACTCGAAAAAGCATGGGCATCGTGGTAAAGTTTTAATAACTTTTAATAATCATATTGGATTGACTTCGCAAGAGGCAACAGGAAATCTGCAACCACAAACTTCGGTATTAATTCTCATTATGAAAATCAACTGTGAATAGGGAAAGTTGAAATACAAATATAAGTTTTGTGAAGTTTATTCAATTTAAATCCAGAAGAGCCATGGGGATCAGAGCTAGGCGGACCGACAGCTCGGTTGCGCTAGTTAGTTGTTTAATCCATTAAATTTTACGGCTCTATTGGGAATATGGCTTTCGCGCGTTCAGCACGCCGATAATAAAAACGCAGATGGCATTTGAACTAAGCAGCCGACATTACCATTTGTAGTTCAATTCTGTTCTATTTTGTTAATAATCACTATCTGAAGAAGAGAGACGTTGGAACACAAGCCGCTTCAGAGAAATTTCATAGAAACTTTACAAATGCACTGGGACTGTAATTATCAAGTTTTCTGTAGGAAAACAGAAATAATTTTAAACGAATAAAAGTAAATATTACTTTATAATCAAAATTATATATCCAAGAAATGTCATTAAATGATCATGGAAACTCTACATATATTGGAATTGTAAATATCAAGTTTATGAAGGTAAACATAAGCAATTATAAACAAATAACAAACTATACAAAGATACTGGTATTATAAATATTAAGTCTGAAGGAAAACAGTTATTTTAGATTATATTTACATCAAGATAAAATTTGTCAAGTCTGCTGAATAAAAACGTAATTAATTAAAAACAAATAAAAGTACAGAATATCTATTTGATATTGGATGTTGCATCAAGAATAACTATGTAAAATTCTATAGAAACTCTTGAGATGCATTTGGAATGTATTTGTAAACATAATAAATTATGAACTAATATAATTGCATACTGTACTTAATAATCATAAATGCATCTTCAAGATAAAAAATTTTGCAATGTTTTTAGTTATGATACAATTACATTTTGTCTGCTCTATTTTTCATAAAGTAAATTGTTAAAAAAAAATTATTGCAACAATCATTACTTTCGAAATACCTTTGCAATATTTAAAAGGTTGCATTGCTTAAATGCTTTCAATATTTCAAAAATTCCGAAAAGCTGAAACTTATTGTATGCATAAAATAATACATCATTAGTACATAAAAGATTAAACTGTTTTTGACCATCAGCATATGTAACAAATGCTACACAGATTTTTTCAAAAAACCACCATGTAAGCACTGTAAAGGATATGGCTTCTGCGGTTCAGTATAATAAGGTCGGTTATGCAGTTTTTCACAATATTCTTTTAGGTTTTTCTTCAAAAAGAGTTGAAAGTATTATGCTTGAACATTCATTCAGGATTTTATATTGTTTTTTACTCTGCGGAGTAGTAAGATAGATATCATGTGACTATAGTGACTTTCTTGATATTTATAAATTTAAAGTTTACGAGTACAAATGTATGTATAATATATATACTTATACATCCATATATATTTATAATATACCTATGTATGTAATATATAAATGTGTGTATATAAAATTGCATAATTTTCAGTGTTCAGTGTTTTTAGCTTTCTCTTCTAGTGCGAAATTATTGGAAGTCATTAATAAAGTTTCAAAATCAATTGCATAGATCTGCAGAGTTTTTTGGAACCTGACCAAAGTGAATTCTCGATAAATCATATATTGAAACATCAGAGATGAAAATGTAAAAATTAAGGTTATAATTTGCATATTTTTGCGATACGTGGGTTGACCTATATATTTTTTTATATGGTGATAAATTATAGTTTCAAGTTCCAATGAAGAATGTAAGAGGAGGTTAATTCTTTTTCAAATATTGCAAAATTAATTTTCTATAACTTGAATGGAGTGCTAAGGATGCACAATGTGACGCTATTGTCGTTCATTTTAATGTAGAAACAAGATATTTTTTAGTTAAATAGATTTCTACAATTGATGAAGTTAAGAAGATATCTAGAAAAATTATCAATAATGATGTTTCATGTAACTCAGACCATCAATAATGTTACGGTAATGTTTTGGAAAAAAGATTTTATATTTTGTGATAAATATTGTGAAAATCTTAGTCAGAAGTGAAGCAACCAAATTCTTCATCATCATTATTCGTTTTCATTATGAATAAAATATAATATTAAAATGCATGTATTTTACCTATAATTATATTACAAAGAACGGCGGCCTCACCATATAATCCCGCCATAAATTATGTCCGATTTAATTCATGGATTCATAATCCGAACCAATTTGTCAATAGCAATATACATTTTAATCGTAAAATAAATTATTGTACAAATAATTACTCTGCACAAATAGCGGAAAATAGCGTTTTGCTATATATTCACTGAAGCGCGTGCTATAAAGCGAAATCTATGCAACAAATAGCTTAACAAGCAAATTACTTATTAACAAAATGTTATTAGCGTATTATTACATTATTATAATAAATATTCATAATGATAGCTCAGCAATTTGCATGTTTCACACGACGTTGTTAATTAGAGTACAATGCACAGAAGATAGAATAAACAACAAAACAGAATCATGCTGAAACACGAATAATTTACGAACGACACGATCTACAGAATTGCTGGCAAATAGCAAACGTTTGAATTTGTTTTCAATTGAACGTTTTATGCAATCAAATGAATTTACTCAGAAAATAGATTGTCAGTTATATATTTGCATCTAATAGTATTGAATTCATCATGTTTCTGCATATGCGTAAAAGCACTCGAACACTTTATCATCAAACGTAATTTTATATCACTCGCACCAAAACCGTTAGAATTAGTTTATGTTGTGCATAAAAGCAATAAAATATTTTTACATTTTTTATCATACTTGGT
>NW_020536999.1:30105040-30133712 GCF_003426905.1 Ctenocephalides felis | reverse complement strand
CACACGCCGGGACCTCGTTATTTCGTAATATGACGCGAAATATTTTCTCTTGTTATTCTTGAATGAAACATGTTTTACCTTAATTTTTGTGAATACTTCAGACATAATTCATTGTTCATTTAAAAATGTTTTTTGTTATTTGCTGAGGGAAAGCATTTTCAAGTTTTCTCGTTCTATAAATTCTGTAAACATATTATTACCTTTATACACAACATACACACACATACATATATATATATTGTAATTATATATATATATATTATCTATTCTGAATATGTTGCATAATAAGATACAACTATGTTAAGCAATAATTAGCAATTTAATTTCATTCATATTTGTGGAAATGATACTTATTTACTTGGAGACATGTAAATTTATTATAGAATTGAGCAATACTCTTTGTCAATCAGATTTGAATGAATTCGATAACACAAGTAGAACATTTTATAAAAATATCTTTATGAATATATTTTCATACATATCTGTAACAAGGTATCCATGGTATAATGGTAAGGACTCTGGGCAACCTGACATCGTGCAGTAGTAGCGATTTCCATATTTAATAGAAAATATTTATAAAAAATATGTTTCCAATTAAAAAAAATACCACTTTGGGCACTGCGATATGACAAATCTTTTACACTGGTCTTCCCTTAATTGAGTTAGAGTTCAACTCAATCCAATGGCAGTACTAGTAGCCACTAGCCATCTAATTATCTATACCTTTTTGCATATATTGCACAATTGTTCCATAAGTTTACATATTAACACATAACATTAATTTTAGTGATAGTTTTGTAAAAAATACAAACAAAAAAATAAATTATTTTTAGCATTAAACAATGATGTGTTCAATGATAATAACAAAAACATAGTTAAATATAATTTTAATTTAATAAAATACGCTTGTATTAACATATTGTAGTAATGATTAATCCAAATAACTATTATTTATAATTATTCAATGATGATTTCAATATAAATTTATGACACATTTAGTAATCCGTGGTATCCAAATTGCGTACCGCAAACCCCTTCGCAAGTGAATTGCCCCGTCCGTCCTCCGGACGTGTCCGGGTGGCTTATAATGCATCTCCGGTACCTAAACCTAGGGCATCCCTCTTTATGTAAATAGAACGTACGGTACTCGGCTGCGAAACTACTAAAGTAAGTACAAGTGGGCACACATTGTCTACTAGCTAGTTGCGGCCGGAGTATAGGGTCACGATCTCTTTATCTTTACTCAAACCGACAAAGTTTCATCAGGCTGCCTGTAATAGACTCATGGTTGGTGAAATGGATCTCGTTTCTTATTATGAATTGCATTTTCATAATACAAAGCCGAACTTACTAGATAATATGAACCTGCTGCGTAAATAAATCGCTTCAATATACAAATGACTATTCTGATTTTATGGTTTACATATATTTTTCACTTTACCAAGTAATTTACAAGTACAACTATCACGAAAAAAATACATTACATTACAAATTGCAGAAGTTACCAGCGTTGCTTCTACTTTAAATAAGAATACAATTTGGTAATAAGTGTTTTCTATATAAATAATAAAAAATGGATATAAAATTGTATAAAATATAAAATTTCTTTTAGGTAGCAGACTTCTAGCGGATATGGGTTTTCATTATGAATTACATTTTCATATTATGAATCCAAACTTAGGGTTTGAACCTGCTATATGAATAAATCCTATTGTTATTAACACATTTCTGATAAGCTAATATAATTATATAGTTTTATACAAATAAAAGTTTGCATTCATTACAAAAATGAAAGTTTTAGATGGGTGAACCATAATTTTTCAATCAAATATTGGTGAAAAACACTTATTAATAATCAATGGTATAAATAAATTAATAAAATCAACAAATATAAACAAAAACATCCCTATTAGATAATTGCAAAAAAATATTTGATTCACTAGGTATATAATTATATTTTAGGATTTATGTAAAAAATAAGTTAAGTAAAATTAATTAACAATAGCAATTAAAGTAATGAAATTTATAAATGAAATTTTATTTTATCATTTTAAATTTTTAAGTATTTTTGAATCTTGCATAAATCTAGCATAAATTGCCTCAACTTACTCCAAGATTTATAATTTCTCTTTCTCAATACCACTTGCGATAATAAGTATTTAGCAACGACCACTTATCACAATCTTTTCAGATTAAAGCAATGAAATTCATAAACAAAATTTCATATTTTTACGGTTAGAGTAAAACCAAATTTTATTAAAATATTTTTCAATCTTGCATAAATCTAGCATTTTTGTATTGCTTTAACACATTTCAAGATAATAAGTTTCTCTTCTTTAATACCTCTCCCGATATTAAATATTTAAAAACGACCACTTCATGTCACGATCTTTTCGGATTGATCTGATTTATATAATCTTTTATCTTTCCTCCGGGACATTTAACGATCTTGTTAATATTTTATGAGAATTGCAGAGCCGTCACCAAACTCGTATCGATAAAAATCCAGTTAATCAACATTTTGTTCTCGAAAATATACTTGTTCACGAAAAAATATAGTTCTAAGTAATGGTACTAATAAATTTAAAATTTATTTCTAAATAAAGAACCTCTAATATAAATATAACAGCACCTTTATAAGTACATATATTTTAGTAATGTGTAAATATTTTGTGATAATGCTTATGCGTATGCGTAGCTTGTAGAATTGCATATGAGTAAATCATAATATGGATATGAGTAAGCAAAAGGATACGAAAATAATTTAAATATATATGAAAAACATATTAAAACTATTATAATTTTCTTTACAATTTTGTTATAAATTTATATAAAACTTAGTAAGCATAACTGTACCGAGTGTAAATTTTGATAAATACTAATAATACTTCTAACTAATATTACTAGTTATCAATTAGTAATATTACTAGTTATCAATTAGTAATATTACTAATTATCAATTATTTATATGATTGAGAAAAATTATTTAACACTTTGACATATTGTTATATCAAATAAATAATAATGGGTAGTGCTGCCCTAGGGCAGGTCCGTGAGCTGAGTTAAACTCCAATTTGTTATATCAAATAGATCAAATTTTCTAACGACAAAAACGGTAATTTTATCAGACTATGCACTATTTATATTATATTATATATTTTTATATAACATTTGCATATTATTTACCGGCGCGATGTCTAGTGCCCGTAAGCGTGAGTACAATGTTGTAATGCACGTATTCCCAATGAAAACAGTCAGGTACGTGTCGTGCGAGTAAGTCCACGGGAAGGCCAGCGGGGCAAGATATGCCACTGGTACATTTGCACCAAACGTCCCGGACAAAGAGCGCAGAATTGATTTTTTGTAGTCCCTTGGCACTGCGGTAGTAACTTTTAAATCTGGCTGATTGCCATATCAGAAACACGTACGTACAGATGACTCAAAACCATGTCAAAATCTGACCGATATGCCGGAAATAATAATATATGGGCCAAGTATATCTTTCACTTTAGCGGGATGAAGGTGAAATATGAGATTGGAAGGTGATTGATGATTTGATTGAAATATTTTAGTATCTGATATATTTATATTTCATATCTAGATAATATACTTCATTAGGAAATGTTGGATTCTTGAATGTATTAACGAACATTGTTGTAAATATAATTGAATAATTTATTTTTAATATAAAATGAAAATCATAATTGATAAAAAATGTTGTATAAAATACCACTAACAAAAAATGTTGTGTACTTAATACATAATTCACAATTATGATTAAAAATTATTTTTATTTTTTTATTATAAGACTGTTTAAATTTTAATATATTTAACTCATAAAACTACGATATAAGAAATTAATACAAAAAATGCAAAAATAAACAATTATTAAAATTAACAAGTATATATCCTGAATAAAATTAAATTGTTTATAAAATTTATTTGGCACATTACTATATATAGAACTTTAATGAAAAGCATATGAATTAAATAATATAGACAAAATAAAGCTCTACCGTTTAATTGAACATTTTTCGCAGCGCTGCAAATGATTTCATTTCATTCGGATTTATGTGCCGTTTTTCATTTCATGTTTATTATATCTACTTAAATATTCGCCTGCAAATCGAGTCAGATTTAAAAAAATACTTTATACCGCGAAGTAAGCTCTTCTTGATGAAAGTATCACGTAAAATATGATAATTTAAAAAGAAATGTAATATCTTTTATTTCATGAAGACGGATTATGAATTTTGAAATTTGGATTTATAGTGAAAAGATGTAAAATTTAATTTAGTTCAAAAATAGATAGCAGTGGAGGATCTGTTTCGATTCACATATTTGATGTCAGAAGATTTTTAGAAAGTTATGCTTTATAAAATTAAACGCAAAGATGCCATTGAATTGTAATTTATCTTTTTTTTTAACTTTAATATGTTGTTATTTTCACAAAAATATATTGTTGAGGTATTATCCCAGAATAAATGAATAATTATCAATCTGTTGCATTTACAATTACGACCAGGCAGGTAAAATTTTAATTAAGTACACCTGTCTCAAAAGCACTTTAAACCTTCTATTCGCACCCTTTTGAAACGTTTGACACGAAATATTTAATTTACAATGTACGTACATAAAAACGTGTTGGCAAAACTCTGCTCGACGAAATTGAAACCGAGGGAAGAAGTTGAAATCAAATAATTTCCATTCCAGATTTTCACAAAGATGCCCCTACCGTTTCGGCGGGCGGTATTTTATGAAGTTCAAACAAAAAGGTATCAATGCATAATCCCATTTCTTATCTCTTCGAAACGTTGAAAACGCGTAACACAGGCCGCCGACACCTTTTAACAATTTATTCCAAATGCGTGCGCAATAAATACACGCCGGTATAACGCAGACATGGCGTAGACCCTAGAAAAAGCGTAGAGAATACGATTGCTCTAGCCAACGAGCTAGGAAATGTTTGAGAACAAGTTATTAGGACAATTTTAGAAGTTTGAATTAACTTTTATGGATACTCCGAACCTTTTGCTTTTGTGTAAAGACTATATTATGATAATTCTAACAATTCGATTTACCAATAGTTGTAGAAAGTTGAAGTCTAATATTTTCTACCAGAAAATAAAATAAGGAATAGTTGTATAATAGTCAATTTATAGTTTTGAACAAAATACTAAATTAATTTTGTGACAATGTTGATTTATTAAGGAATCATGAATATATTAATAGAGTTTCTCTCGATAAATTTAGAAACTAAAATCAGATTTAAAATATTTCCGTTAATAGTCATCTTATGGTTATGAACAAAATGCCAAACATGCTTACATATATCACTAATAATGAAAATGATTTGAGAAATCAATAACTAAGTAGAGCTTTAAAAAGTTACTATATTGATCAGATTTAAGATATGATCAGAATTGGAAAATCCCGAAATAATTTAAAAACTTGTTGAAAATCATTATATAGTATTAAACAAAATGCCAAGCATTTTTATTAGTAGTTACTTGAAATACTAACAATACAAATATTGACTTACAAACAAAGTTGAGTTCAATGATTAATATTGAGTTAGAGAGTTTTTCCACTTTATGGTTTTGAACAAAATGCCAAAATATCTTATTATTAAGGATATTTCAAGGAATCAAAAATTGAGTGAAAACGTAAATTTTAGTGAATTAATCCTTCACCACCAACTCCTGACTTAGTATATTGCTCGCAACTCGCTTTGGTTAGGGAATAAATGTGATTCGAGCAATTCTTTACAATGTCTATGAACACATGAATGTATCGCGTGTGTGATTTCGCATTTACACTCCGATCTGAGTGTAGTTTCATATGTGTGAGTTTTATGTTATATGTCTCTGTACGTATAAAGCATGCGGTAAAAGTAACTGATACATTTTTAAGGTCGAGAAAAGGAAACGAAAGCGCAGAAAGAAAAATTGTGTTTATTTAAACGAATACATACGAAGAAATAGGTACGACTTGAAATATATACCCATTATGTGCATGTATTCATGCTTAAAACCAATAGAATTATACTGACATGGACGCTGTATAAGATGGCTTTTGTTACTGGCATTATTTTATTCCTATCTTCGACAAAGATCAGTTACAATCATCACGCCGGGAATATATAATTTGATCTTCACGACCCTGTATTATGTTTTAGGTATAATGCTCTCTATTTGAAATCGAGCGTGTATGTATGCTTTTGTCTGAAAATATATCAATTTTGAAATTCAGTTATTTCTGGAAAAGATTACGGTATTGGTTTTATTTTATAAAAGTGTATATAATATGCGCTACGATATATAAAGCTTATTGGTTTTATGTAATCGTATACATATATATACACTTATTTGTAAGCATTTATACATCCATGTGCAATGTATGAAGAATATATATACATTATCATCGGTTTACCTTTATATGTATAAAAACCCATATAAGAAGATCATATTTTTATTAAATTCTTGAAGCTCTGTGAAAAACTTAATTTTGCCTTACCTTGCTGATCTCTTATGATTCAGATTTCATGGATCAACATAAATATGTATACTGCTTGAAATTGTTTTTTATATACAAACATTGCACGATATATACCAAAAGTATTTTATTATTAAATTATTATCTATAAAACCTCATAAAATTTGTACAATATAATAAGAAGAAAGTTACAGTTGTGCTTCAAATGTACAAGAATGCTCCACCGTATGTATGCGACTATTAATATTTTTCACAATGATAAATCAAAAAGTTTTCAATTAGACATTTATTTTGCTATAAATAAATTTTATATATAATTTAATGAACGTAACTGTTTGTAAAATAGTATACAAGTACATAAAATATTTAGAAAATTAAAGAAAATTTGGTATATTGTCCTAAAAAAACTTGTATGATATATGATATATTTAAAAGTAAAAAACGTGAATGCCGCAAGTTTTATGAAAAATAGCACTAATTGAAAGTATGATATCTGAAATAATAACAAAGCGATATAATTCGTGCATTGTCATCAGAGTGTGTATTCGGTTATGATATAAAAATCTATAACATATAATGATTAAACGTGATTGCTTCAGAGTCTAGACTCCATTCCTTATTTGCTTACTTATTTGATTAATAATTTTTCTAGCAATGAACCCCATTTTTCCAATTGTCTTCGAAAAGAATGACGGCAAAGTGTCGTTTCAAAAAGTCAAATCACACAGATTCTAAAACAGATTGAAACGTTTAATTCAGAACGTAATATACATCTCTATATATAGATATCAGCTTTATATCGCATAGTCCTGGGGTGCCGCCTTTGACTGGCGAAGGGTCGGAATTTCGAGACAAATATTTGCCACCCCATCGTGCTCCAATACAATATGTGAATACTGAGTAGGGAATGGAATGGAATATGGTCTTGACACGTAGGATACTAGATTCTTTTATATTGTGAGTTTGCTTGTGTACGTGGGCGCTGCCAGCGATATGTAATCGCTTTCTTTGTTATTAATAATTGAAATGTATACAGTTTTACTAAATGACCAGTTGTTGCGTGCTTGATCGAAGTCCAGTCTAGACAGCAGACCAATGTAGCGTTGACGATCTATGTAAATAAGATAGATGTATAACTGAATATATGAATATATAAACAAAAAATATTTATGATGTATTCAGGAGTTATGAAAGTCTAGAGTTGAAACTTTAAATGTATGAACAAGATGACAATACATCAGCTTGATTGTAGTCAAGAATACAGAAAATAAAATAATTTTAAGGTAATTTATGATATAAAATATCACATATATAATATAAAAAGAGCATACTACGCTTCATGATTTTGAAGATATTACGCTCCTCCGTAATTTTGAAAATTAAAATTCAGAAGTGAATAGAATATAATAAAGAAGAAGAAGCTGCACCTTAAAACTTATCTTTACTTCCCCATCGACCCGCATATAAATTACCTCGTTCTAGATTGAGAAGTACCAAAACGTCTACACAACCGACGCGATGTTATCTGAAAATGTAGTTTTCTTGTAATGGTTAATGATGGTTTTCACACCCTGATAATTTGCTTTTGCAGCTACAGTTACACCAAATTCTATCTATTTAGGTTATTGTCTTCATGCAAAATTATATGTACATATTAATATATAATTATGTAGTTAGCCTACTTGATGACCAGACCAATATATTGAAAATCAATTCATATGCAAATAATATGAGTTAACCCTTCTATTCGATCAATTCTCAAATTAGCAAGCGTGTTACTAATCAAATTGTCAAATTTTGGAATATATTATCCTGGTACAGCGCGCTTATATCTGCATTGTATTGAGCATAGGTGAAACAGGGGATTATTGAACAAGCTTTTACAGAAAAAAAATTGCTTAAGATACAATTAATTATTCACAATATAAAAATATATTTGAGCTCGAAAGATTTATGTAATGTAAATATGTTGTTAATTATTTAATATTAATTATTCTGCTTGTTATAGAGATATTTCCTATTTTTTGTTGTATGAAATATATAGTCAATGAATCATAAATAAACTATAGCATTTAATTTGTCATTTAATTACATTCGATTTATTTCGAACAAAAGAGCTATTTTGACTGGCATTTGCTATTTGCACAATACGATAATGAACCAGATTATGTAATATGATTGTATATCATTACGTGCCTAATTATTTATAACTCAATTGCTTGTGATGAATAAAATTTGAATAACGGTAAGCGCAAAAAAGTTATTTAAACCCGATATTTAAAAAATTAGATACTTTCGATACGAACGTTGAAGGAAAAAAATAGACAATCAGTTAATTAATTAAAAAGTTATATTAATGAAAGTGATTCCAACCATCTAGAACTACTTCCCCGATTTCACTTATACACATGTACAAAGTTTGATACTAATAATATATATGTAACATTGTGTAAATCCACTTGCCGGAAATTTCAATTACACTCCTTCGGCTCGCGACGCGACACGTCTGCCGCATATCATTTACAAATGGGATAATATATATATATATATATATATATATATATATATATATATATATGCATGTATTGTAACATATATAGAAAGTTTCATATCCATATTTATGGTGTTGTAATTTAATTATCTGCCGTTGTAAAATGACTCTCATCTGGAACAGTTCGCCTTCGCGCTTCATATATTTTCCTCGTAGTCTCCTGAGTATGGAACCCTATAAATATGTACATTGCTTCTAGCTATAGAGCTAGCTAACACAAACTTCGAAGCATAGCTGATGAAATTAAACTATATCATAATATTATTAAAGGATATAAGAACACACACGTGCTTTTACTGTACATCTTGGGAAACTTGACCTTACGTTTTAAAAAACGTTCTAATCAATATAATATGACTTGAATTTTATACATATGTCACAAAACATGATTTACTTATTCAATTTTGTTCCAAATAGGTAATATCATAATAGGACATATTTGTTATTTAAGAACTGTTATCAAAAGGAATAACTATATATATATATGTAAATATGCACACATGATCAACAACCCTGAAGAATTTAGTCGAATTATTGTAAAATCAAATTTATTATGCAAAACTCAACAATCATGTAAAGCTTATATTTCAATAGAAACGTAAATAATAAATATTATAATTGCAAAGTACTGAAGAAAACTCTATATATATTTAACAGATAATTATTTTTTGAAACAATTTTTATATTTCACTTTGTTAGTTCTTTTTAAAATTTGTAGTGAGAATGTGTGGTGATTGATTTTATTCTGATAGCTGATATATGAAAAGTGAAGAGTGAACCTCATGGGAATCCCAAAAAATAATTATATAACAAAACAATTTAAGTTATAGTATAACAAAATTATCTGTAAAGAGTGCAATCTCGTAATTGTATGCCAGCTTTTCCACTACCTGCCCCTATCTGTATATACGAAGTTTATTCGGATTGCAACAACACCAAAGGCTAATATGCGCAGAGAAATGCAATCCGTGGTGCCATTGCGCGATTGTGTAATTGTATTTTTTGTTGAGGAATACAAAGATTAATTACAGATTACGAGTGTTACAAAGGATTGAACAAAAACAAAGTACTATGTAGTATTGTAATTTAACAATGTAGTTAGATATAACCAGAGAGAAATTGAATTTGAGACCGCAAACTATAATGAATATGAGAGCATCATAAGGGAACTGGAAATATAATTTTTAATTATTCAAGTATAATAAATATAATAAATATGTTTAATGCTATTTTAATTGCATACATAAAGAAATCATAAAAAATGTATGAAACAAAATTAGAAATTATTTGCCACATTTTGTGGTACTCATATATTCAAGGACTTATTTAATTTAATGAAAAATTACTAAAGCAAATAAATATTAATTCCCAATGAATTATGTCGGCTCCAGAAAATCCTATTTACTAAATTTATTTCTAGACTTTCAAATCATTCTGAACCGTTTGATACCGAATGTGAAAAAAGTGTGTGCACCGATTTCAAATATTTTGAAATTGATAAAGAAACGGATTTTAAATGATTAGTTTTGTGCTATAATCGGCTGAGAAGTTTGTTCATAATTAGCAATATCTGCAAAATTTTGTGTCAACGGTTTCGCCAAAAACCAAATTATACAAAGTATATTCTGTTTGTTCTGCACTTCATACTACTTCGATCACCAATAAAAAATGTAAAAATATTTTATTGCTTTTATGTACAACATAAACTAATTCTAAACGGTTTTGGTGCGAGTAAATATAAAATTACGTTTGATGATAAAGTGTTCGAGTGCTTTTTACGCATATGCAAAAACATGATGAATTCAATACTATTAGATGCAAATATATAACTGACAATCTATTTTCTGAGTAAATTCATTTGATTGCATTAAAACGTTCAATTGAAAACAAATTCAAACGTTTGCTATTTGCCAGCAATTCTGTAGATCGTGTCGTTCGTAAATTATTCGTGTTTCAGCATGATTCTGTTTTGTTGTTTATTCTATCTTCTGTGCATTGTACTCTAATTAACAACGTCGTGTGAAACATGCAAATTGCTGAGCTATCATTTATGAATATTTATTATAATAATGTAATAATACGTTAATAACATTTTGTTAATAAGTAATTTGCTTGTTAAGCTATTTGTTGCATAGATTTCGCTTTATAGCACGCGCTTCAGTGAATATATAGCAAAACGCTATTTTCCGCTATTTGTGCAGAGTAATTATTTGTACAATAATTTATTTTACGATTAAAATGTATATTGCTATTGACAAATTGGTTCGGATTATGAATCCATGAATTAAATCGGACATAATTTATGGCAGGATTATATGGTGAGGCCGCCGTTCTTTGTAATATAATTATAGGTAAAATACATGCATTTTAATATTATATTTTATTCATAATGATGATGAAGAATTTGGTTGCTTCACTTCTGACTAAAATTTTCACAATATTTATCACAAAATATAAACTCTTTTTTCCAAAACATTACCGCAACATTATTGATGGTCTGAGTTACATATAACATCATTATTGATAATTTTTCTAGATATCTTTTTAACTTCATCAATTGTAAAAATCTATTTAACTAAAAAATATCTTGTTTCTACATTAAAATGAACGGCAATAGTGAGACATTGTGCATCCTTAGCACTGCATACAAATTATAGAGAATTAATTTTGCAATATTTGAAAAAGATTTAACCTCCTCTTACATTCTTCATTGGAACTTGAAACTATAATTTATCACCATATAAAAAATATATAGATCAACCCACGTATCGCAAAAATATGCAAATTATAACCTTAATTTTTACATTTTCATCTCTTATGTTTCAATATATGATTTATCGAGAATTCACTTTGGTCAGGTTCCAAAAAACTCTGCAGATCTATGCAATCGATTTTGAAACTTTATTAATGACTTCCAATAATTTCGCACTAGAAGAGAAAACTAAAAACACTGAACACCGAAAATCATGCAATTTTATATACACACATTTATATATTACATACATAGGTATATTATAAATATATATGGATGTATAAGTATATATACATACATTTGCACTCGTAAACTTTAAATTTATTAATATCAAGAAAGTCACTATAGTCACATGATATCTATCTTACTACTCCGCAGAGTAAAAAACAATATAAAATCCTGAATGAATGTTCAAGCATAATACTTTCAACTCTTTTTAAAGAAAAACCTTAGAGAATATTGTGAAAAACTGCATAACCGACCTTATTATACTGAACCGCAGAAGCCATATCCTTTACAGTGCTTACATGGTGGTTTTTAAAAAAAATCTGTGTAGCATTTGTTACATATGCTGATGGTCAAAAACAGTTTAATCTTTTATGTACTAATGATGTATTATTTTATGCATATAATAAGTTTCAGCTTTTCGGAATTTTTGAAATATTGAAAGCATTTAAGCAATGCAACCTTTTAAATATTGCAAAGGTATTTCGAAAGTAATGATTGTTGCAATAATTTTTTTGACAATTTACTTTATGAAAAATAGAGCAGACAAAATGTAATTGTATCATAACTAAAAACATTGCAAAATTTTTTATCTTGAAGATGCATTTATGATTATTAAGTACAGTATGCAATTATATTAGTTCATAATTTATTATGTTTTTTTCAGAAGACGACAAATACATTCCAAATGCATCTCAAGAGTTTCTATAGAATTTTACATAGTTATTCTTGATTATGCAACATCCAATATCAAATAGATATTCTGTACTTTTATTTGTTTTTAATTAATTACGTTTTTATTCAGCAGACTTGACAAATTTTATCTTGATGTAAATATAATCTAAAATAACTGTTTTCCTTCAGACTTAATATTTATAATACCAGTATCTTTGTATAGTTTGTTATTTGTTTATAATTGCTTATGTTTACCTTCATAAACTTGATATTTACAATTCCAATATATGTAGAGTTTCCATGATCATTTAATGACATTTCTTGGATATATAATTTTGATTATAAAGTAATATTTACTTCTATTTGTTCATGTTATTATATGTTTATGATTATGTTTTCCTACAGAAAACTTGATAATTACAGTCTCATTGTCAGTGCATTTGTAGAGTTTCTATGAAATTTCTCTGAAGCGGCTTGTGTTCCAATGTCTCTCTTCAGATAGTGATTATTAACAAAATAGAACAGAATTGAACTACAAATGGTAATGTGGGCTGCTTAGTTCAAATGCCATCTGCGTTTTTATTATCGGCGTGCTGAACGCGCGAAAGCCATATTCCCAATAGAACCGTAAAATTTAATGGATTAAACAACTAACTAGCGCAACCGAGCTGTCGGTCCGCCTAGCTCTGATCCCCATGGCTCTTCTGGATTTAAATTGAATAAACTTCACAAAACTTATATTTGTATTTCAACTTTCCCTATTCACAGTTGATTTTCATAATGAGAATTAATTCCAAAGTTTGTGGTTGCAGATTTCCTGTTACCTCTTGCGAAGTCAATCCAATATGATTATTAAAAGTTATTAAAACTTTACCACGATGACCATGCTTTTTCGAGTGTTTGTTAACAGTTTTTCATTTTACAAACTGAATTCCACTTGATGGCGTACGTTATTGTATTGATTTTTCACACATTTCAAGCAAAATACAAACGGAAAATATTGGTTTCAATCATTTCGTTTTATATAGATGGCGGACATGTGGAATCGGAAGTTTTAGAAATTGATATTTATGGAATTGTTATGTAAACCATATTTTTGCTGAAAACTCAAAATTTAATCAAACAGAGAGTTCCGGAATAATAATTAAAAAAATATTACTTACAACCGCTAACGATTTTTAAAATATTATTAAGCAAAAATGGATAATTGAATATTTTCAGGTATTAAACTATTTACCTTGAAAACATGATATAATATTTAAACTACATTAATGCACTTTTTATTGTGTACGGATTTTGTATAAAATATTCCATATTTGTATATATAAAATATTTCATATTTGTATACTTATGAAATATTTCATTTTCATATTTGGTTAGCCAATTTTAACAGTTTGATAATTATATAGATTTACTGCTTAGGGTAATATAATATCGCATAAGCAAATTTATAAATTGGATTTACTGCAAGATATAAACTGGGATAGTAAACTAACAGTTTACTATAGCGTTCCTTGGAGACAAAATGAGAATCTAAAGAATTGAATAAATTGAATTTGCGGCTATCCAACAAATTGACATCGCTAAATGAATTACGCAACACGAGAAAGAAGCTTCCTTCTTTATTACCTTCTTTGCCCCGAAAGAAATTCACTCCAGCTGTTTCACTGAGCTATGGTAATTAAAACTGAAATAATTGCTGTTTTTCTGAACTCTTAGAGATAGTCCATAGGCGTTTATATATATATATATATATATATATATATATATATATATCTTGAACTTGATGGTGCTATATATATGACTTGAATTCTAATTATCGAGTGTTACGTTAAAAAGATTTCTACATTTTTTTTATGCAACTATATTTAGAAAATCAAAAGTTTCGGCTAATGTTTTTATAATAATCTGTGGAAAATATGCATAGTGGCCGATTCTACCGTAATATAGACCAATGTTATGGCAAGGCTATGTTATGTAGCATTTTTCATACAAAATGGTACTAAATACTGTCATAACATTGGTCTAATACAGCAGAATAGGCCGCACAGTGTGAAACAAAATATAGTTGTATTAAGAAAAAGTATAGAAGTTGCTCTAACAAACAATCCAAGAGGTTTAGATAAATTTTATCAGCAGTTTTCTTTTGCGCCTCGTAGTAGTTGTTGTATAACTATTTTATTCGAATCATACAATAAAGCTTTTTTCAAGAAAGTTAGTCGTAAGAACAATCTAATTTTTTCCAACGTATAATACGATTACAATTTATATATTTTTGCAAATTTCTTAGAGTACGTATATATGTACAAGTTGATATATATCTACATATCTAGATATGTTTCTGGGGTATCTGTCAAACAGTTACGTGAAAATGTGTATCGATTTTCGTCTATTTCCAAAATTCCCAACGGCACTAACGGAAGTTTGCATCTGATGCAAAGCCACGCTTCCGTTTGTCAAAGACCTATAAACCTCTACAGTCTGAACTAAATGAGATATAAGCTTGAAATTTTTGCATAACGTGTAGTTTGTTGATGCCGTTATATAAAGCTTACGCGAAAGTGTATGAAATTACGCTCCAAGAGAATTTTCTCATACGTGGATACAAAGCTAGAGAGATGAACCTCAATCAAAATTTTAAATTGGATACATGGAAAACATCATGCATTTCTTGATGAATAATTCGAAACTAATTTGTAAAGATGCACACGCATCTTCGCATATAGATATAAATATTGTAAACTTTTAGATTTTCTGCTTTTGATCTTGCTCAAATTTATGCATTTCAAAAAAATCTAAATAATTTGGCATATTGATAAAAATTATGATTTTATATTATTTGATAACATGTGATTTAAAATAACCATTTTTCTAGATGAACATCATAATTATGAAAAATTATAAATGTATTTGTTAGTATTACTAATAATTAATAATTACAGTAATATTAATAACTTCACGTGTAAACATTCACTTGCTACTATATCTGATTATTTCTTTCTTGATATCTTAATTTTATATAAAGTATCTAATAATAAATATTATTATCAACAAGTGGATTATAACAACTGAATTTTAATCGTAATCTTGGTTTTAAATGAAGTATACCAAAACATTAAACTTTTCGCACTTCCATGATCTATTCTACTTTATATCTACTATACTTTTATCTTATCTTAAAAATTTAAATTTTAACAATTTTAAATTTTATAAATTCTACAATTTTATTTGTGAATCTTACAGAAGATACAAGAATTATATTGTGAAATTAACTATTATGCAATACATGGTTTATAATTAAATAGAATTGTTTTTGCAAATTCCACAGATCTGCGTTTTTTACAAAAAATAGTTTCCACCTCGAAAGGAAAGCGCTAATGAATTTTCCGCATCGAGCTGAAAGGATAATAGACATAACTTCTAATCTAATTTTAAAATGGAACATGTAATCAAAGTCTAGAAGCACGCCTTTGGTTGCAGAAAAGAGAGCATAAGCTAGATAGTTAAGGAAGTTAAGTAAATTAAAGAACCAAGTGCCGCTCCTACGAAGCTATCTCATCTTTCCAAACCATAAAATCCTTTTGCAATTTAGGAAATAAAACAATAAATTCTCAACAATATTTTTACTTTATTCACAATATCTCGTAAATAAACGGTTATAAAATTCTATTATAGTTTTATAGCGCGATAAGAGAAAACCGCTATTAAAGTCATTTAACGGCCAAAAGAAATGGATTACTTAAGAAAACACTTTGGGGAGAAGTGAATTATTATGGTGCTTAAGAATTTCAACAGGATTAATACCTACACTGAATTTACACATGTATCGACATTAATATCACGGATACAGATTAAACTCGAAAGCTAGAGCGATATATATCGAATAAAGAGTATAAGATATATCATTTTATTTTCTTGAAGAGCACTTTGTGCACACATATATTTAAATAAAATAAATATTTAAATTGGTATAATTCACCAACTATTTCGAACGAACCGTAAAATTCAGTAAAAGTAGCTGATTAAAACAAATGCGTTTTTATATCTAACAAAGTTTAAACCATCTTTATCATTTATTTATGTTTATATATTTATACATCTACATAAAATTATCATTACAGTCAAGAATACACATCTATCAACCTTTGTATCTGCATATAGAATGCCACATTGTTATGCACTAGACACTATCTTCTAAGAGTTAAGCAAACCGAAATAATTATGTTGGAACCCATTATGACATCCACTTGCAACTTTATACAATGCGTTTAATTTAGTTGAAAATGAAATTTGGAAACAAAATGTTATTTCTTTACATTTTGGCCTTTGTTTAATTTATATCACCAGCTAATGAAAAGCATCATGTGTACACAAACATATTAAACAAAACATTATCTACTGTTATGTCTGCATTTATTCATAATATATATATATATATATATATATATATATATATATTCAATAGATAAGTCCTGGATTTTTTCAATATATTGATTGTTTTTTCAATATATTCTGAACGTACCTAGTTCCGAAACGTCGTATTAAACATCTTCAAAAAACGAATTGTTTTTTATTATTGGATTTACTGTTCGGAAAAGAAACAATCAATATATATATATATATATATATATATATATATATATAGTTTCATATTATATAAATTAAATTAATTGTGTTTCAGGTTCTTCAAATAGTGGATCAGCTCATTTACAATAGTATCCAGAATGAATATTTATAGAAAGCGGTAAAACAGTAGATAATTTGTAAATAATATAATGCTGTAAAGCCATATATCTACCTCAAACGCATTCATAAATTCACATATTCTCAGCGATTATTATTTATGAGACACATACAACAAAAATCGTGTAACTGGAACATGCGGAGCATCCTGTATTGAAATTTTTACGTGACATACGACTCTCGGCGCTGCCGCTGCGGTGCAATCATTTTCCGCCGTATGGGAAAAATGTTGAAAACATTACGAAAAATGCGAACAAACCAACTGTAAAAATAACTAAAAAATAACAAATACGCACACCAAGCTAAAATGCGATTTTGCAATTCGAAACGCAATTATTTACAACCATCGCGCGAATTATCATGACATAGTCATAAAAGTATTTTGTCACGAGCTATACTGTGCTTTATCTATGATAGAAATGCGGTACACGTGATATAATATCGTAAAAATGACAAAAATATGATATATACGACGTATTTAACTAGTACGGAAGAAAAGTTCCATGTAGTATTCGTCTTCGAGAGATTCGCGAAGTTTTTCAATATAAAAATTACAGCAAGAATAAAAACAAAATCGGTGAACATTAAGTGAATATGACAGATTTTACAATTAAGATACATATGTCACAGGTAAGATTTAAAATGAATGAATATCAATTTACAGACTGAGATAAATCTGTTTTACCGTAGTATTAATAATTTTCAAATCGTTACTTAGTTCACATAATCGGTGAACATTAAGTAATTATGACAGATTTTTCAATTAAGATATATATGCCACAGGTAAGATTTAAAAATGAATATCAATTTACAGACTGAGATAAATCTATTTTACCGTAGTATTAATAATTTTCAAATCGTTATCTAAACTACTGAAAAAATAAAAAAAACATCATTTTGGCACCATACGGGTAAGATACTCAACCTTGAACTACTTATCACCAGCTCATTCTGTGCCAAAATTTGCGCTTATGTGACAAAACATACATCGTACAAAAAATCGGACTATGCTTACGATAGAGAACTGCTAACATGTCAAAACATGAGTTTTTCTAATATGTTTAAAAAAGTAGATATTTGTTGCAACCGATGATATTTAAAAATTGTCACAACTTAATTATTTTATATGAAACACACACACAAATATACGTATTTATGGTGCAACAAGAAATGCATATGAAAACAAAAATATTTTGGAAACAAAGATATTTTTAGTGTTTTTAATTTCGTGTAAATGCAAAAGTAATAAATTTCGTCGAAAAAAGATTTTCAGAAATCGCATAAGATCGAAAACGTATAAAACGAGTACCTCGTAAAACGGGATATAGGTAGATAATAATTTAGAAAAAGTTGATAAATAAATTCATTTGTGAGGTGCATCTGATAACAAGATTAACACTATCAATATTATTTATCAGTTATTATTTTATTTACATATTTTTGACTATTTTGTTAGTAGACATAGAACACGTTTTGGTTTGAATTGTGAGGTTTGTACTTGCACTCGTATTCATAATATAAATATATATATATATATATATATATATATATATATATATACTAGCTGACTCGGCAAACGTTGTTTTGCTAAGTAAGTTATTTTATAAACAATTTCTAGAGTATCTAAAAAATTAATACTTTTTGTGTAAGGATGTGTTGTTTGAATTGCTATATACAATGAGGTATTATAGAAACAATAAACCCCATTAGTTTGTATATATTTTATTAATACAACTAAACTGAAAGTTTTATACACTTTCTATAGAAAACATGGCATAATTCAATCCAAGTCTTTGTTGGTCTTTCGACTTATATAGTCATTACAAATTCCATTTAATCGATTATTGAATGCGTTTCAAATTTTTTGAAATTTTTTTTGGATTCTGGATTTTGTGTATAATTGTAAATAATACTATTGAGCTTATACAAATTTTTCAATTTCTGCGAGGAGAGATACAAAATGATTTAGGTATCTCTTCTTTGACCTTTTAAAAGTTTCTAGTAATATTCGATGAATAAAAGTAAATTTAATAAAAAGTATATATGTAGAACAGGGCAAGGCACAAAGGTACAATTTGACTTTAAGCAAATATAAATTTTATTATGAAAATCAAAACCAATTACATCACAACAAATGACGCATTTCAAATGAACGATTATCTGACTACGTTCAGTAAAACTACCAGCTACATCATCATTGTAAAAACGTGCTTTTTTGCTGTCTTTAAAAAAAATTTTATCTAGACCTTTTTACCCTATAACGGGGTAACCCTGTAACGGCCAGATGGCAAGCAGGTCTAATGTCATATTTTAATTTGAAAAGTATTTTACAAAATAATTACATTTTCAACTAATTGCTAGAAAACTACCAATGGAAGAAAATACTTTTACTATGAATTTTCAAAGATTACCATTTATCTCCCAATACCAAAGTCATAAGAATCAAGGTTATACATATTTTCCCTTTACATTCAAATACTGTTGTTAAACAATGCTTAGCTTTACTGGTTTTTGACACTTCGGTCGTGGATCTTCATATATTACTATCCATTCTTGAATAAATTCAGGAAATTATAACTGGAAATAAGCTATTCGACAAAATGTTCCTTTGATCGATTCCAAATTTAGTTTCTAAATCTGAATAATCTTGAAAAGGTTTTATAAATACCAATGAGTACATAATTATACAAATGAGTTCATTCAGAGCATTGTGTTTGATCAAAATATGATTTGTCAACCATACTGAGTTATACATAGTTCGCTTCACTGTTTATACAAATGGGCAATGGCACTATCATTATATTATAATTGTTAATTATTTATTTAAAATAAATAATTTTATTATTAATTCCTTACAAATATTGAATTGTCATCCATACGTGATTACATAGCTGTCATTTGCTTATTGTTATTCCAAGTCGAACGGGATAAAAGGTATCCTATGTCCTTCTCCTGGCTCTGAACCAACTTTTACCAACTTTACCAAAGCCAATTTTCAGTTAAATCGGTTCAGCCTTCTTGAGTTATAAGTTCTGACGATATATCTCCAGAATGCACAAACCGAATTCGACAATTTTGCATTCGCTGGAAAGGTCTGGGGCTCCGTGAGGTTTATAGCTGGGTTATAATATATGAGAACCAAAAACTAATATTCTATCACTATAGTTAACTTAAGGTAGTCGATTACTTCAATTAGACCTTTTTATTGTCGAATCAAAGCACATTTGCTGATAATATATATATGCCAATTAGTTGTAAACACCTGAAACATTTTATAAGATATGTATAAAGAAATTACAAATTAACAACAATTAATGTATAACTATTTTCATTTTTATTACAAATTTTGAGGTTATGTCAAGAAACTATATTTCAGAATATTTTTTTCATTAATTTGTTGATGATTATACTTATTGCTGATATATAATATAAACACCTCAAATACTCTATTTAAAGACGTATAAACAAATATACATAAATACCTAATTATATAAATAATTACATTTCCATTTTCAAGAAATAAATTTCCCCATCGTCCATCTAGCATCGCTTGCTATTATTAAGAATTAATTTATTTGCCACTTTGTATTAATTTTCCGTAGCGATTAAAATATTTATATTATTCACGTAATAATTTTCAAATAATGGTCATTAAGAAATGCATATTAATATATTTGTATCAAAACAGAAACACCGAATGACAGTTGACAATCGAATGTAAATGTCATGGATGAAATCATTGATGGTATCATAGATTGAATGAACTACATGGATTGTTTATAAATAATTAATTTTGAATTAGAATGAAATAAAGGGATAAAAAGTATCCTAAGTCCTTCTCCTGGCTCTAAACTACCTCCCTGCCAATTTTCATCTAAATCGGTTCAGCCGTTCGTGAGTTATAAGTGGTAGCACATAAGGCGATCCTCTTTTATATATATAGATATATATATATATATAAGCATAATAATGAATATATATATATAAGCATAATAATGAATATATTTATATTTATATAAAAATATAAAATATTATACACGACGTTATGCGTGCAGCGAAGTGAACGATGTTTCCGATAGAGATTCGATAGTCAATACTGGGGTCGTGCGGTACAAGATAGATAGAAAGCTATATACAGCGAAGAATCTTTGTAATGTACCTCCTCGTAGCAAATAGCATTAATATCTATGCCCGATAATATATCGTCTACATGAACACCATCATAGCTACGTTTATCGCTACGTTGCTACGTCATTGCTGCGAACGAACGTGGTAGACCCAGGGTCGGAAGTCATTGTGGTACCAGACCTGGTTTACAGGCCTAAAATGGACTAAAATGAGTTATGAAGTAAACATAAATGTAAAAAAATAAGGTTTTCTGATCACTTTTATAAAATTCAACGAACATAATTATGATTCATGAATCTACAAGAGTAAAATACCTAAATGCATCCTATTGTTTTATTTTCACACTGTTACTCATTTAATTTATATTTTTTAATCGTATAATAAGATTAGAGAGCAAATTTGTGGACCAAAAATAGTGCTATTATATATGATCGATATTCTTTTTACAGTTATAATATATATGATCGATATTCTTTTTAAAACGTATATTGTTAGTGCATATACTTATATTATTTCAATAGTTTATAAATGAAATATATCAATTTGTTTTCACATTTGTTTGGTTAGAAATTCATCTTAAATATAATCTAGTTATTATAAAAAGTAGATTTTGAATTAGCTGTCACATAGCAAATCTTTAATCAATAATATTGCTTTTGATAAAATGTATATAATTATGTTTGACGAATCGCTTGATAACATAGTAATATGCAGGTATCTAATAGAGTTACAATGTTAATACGCAGAATTTATATTTGACAATTTTGAATATTTCTTTGTTTATGATTTCTTCATATTTATTATTCATATTTTTCATATTTTGTATATTCCTTTGTTCATATAATTTTGAGTATTCAAAATTGTGAAATGTTTAGTAAGCAATTACAGACTAATTAATTTGAAATAAAACATATTTATTTCATCTACCGCATATGAAAAATGGAATGATTTTTACAATTATTCATTTGAAAATAAAAATTCTTGAACAAATTAAATTTTAATTTGAAATTCAAAATATATAAGCTAGCTCATACTCTATATGATGTAAGAAGTTCACGAAGCAGTTGCCGTGACGACATACCTTCTCAAATGCGCTCATATTTTCTCAGAAAATCACAAGTAAAAAAAGTTCTGCTCAAACATCATCAGATATAATTTTGCTTTAATACAAAAATCTATATTTACCAAAGCATATTATGAAATTTGCAATATAAATGAACAATTTCCAAAACAAATTCAATTGATCAAAAGCTTTCAATATATGTTGCTTTTCCAGCTATTGCAATATGCAAACCGAAATATTGATTGATTGCACAACAAGTGGGTGCGATTTTATTAATGAACTGCATACAGTTTGTTCATGACCGAACGAACAAAGTGTATATGGAATAAATCGATTATGATAAATAACAATGCTGCTCTCAAAAGCATAGCAAAATACAATATATTTATGGAATTTTAAAGCCGCAATCGAATACAAACACTATCTAATGAGAATATTGAATTATAGTTTATTTTTTATTTGCTCCTATCAATAAATTCTGTATGATTCAATAAAAAATATAAAAATTATTCAAGACACAAAATGGTGAAATTGGAATGAAAAATAACAGTTCATGTTGTAAATATAATTATTATGACGCGAAAGTAATATATTAAATATTATGTTAATAAAATGGTAAATATATTTGCGGTCTATACAATCAATGTATTTTTTTTATCAAATTTATATACCTAATTTAAAAAATGCATACTGAATGCATACTAGATGCATACTAAACATAATAAAACTACGTGAAAATTAACAATCGCAATATAGTAGTATTTGTTATATAATAAATTGTTCACACAAAAATAAACAAATGCATTATTTACAATTAAATTCGTAAAAAATGTTTGTCAATTAAATGTTTGTAAATCATTTTTGCCTTACGGCGAATTACATATGGCTACATTAAAAAATGCATTTGAAAATTTTATCTAATTAAATAATATTAAAACTGAGAAATGAAAGTATTTTCAGTTAAAATGTTTGACATTCGTTTAAAATGCTTAGACGTGAAGCATTCCCATATCCGGTAGATTACGTCATATGCTCATAAGATTTTATAGGATTGGAGCTCTTAGTACGCCACACTATATTTCAGACCTACAGATCTACATTCATAAATGAACCTGAGACTCGATATTATTCAAATTTATTAAAACTCAAATATTAAATTAAGTCTTATAATTTTCTTTAAATGAAATACAGAAAAATAAACCGAACATACGCAAATTATCATAGACATTCAATAAATTACAGCAATGAAAGTGCAGGAAGTACCACTCAGAAAATACACTAAACTTCAGAATAGGAACAAACAATATAGCTATTGTATATTTATATTGTACCTTAGCTAAATGTTTAGGAATTGTTTTATGAAACTAATAATATTTGTTTTTTAAAGTAGTATATATTTAATTATCTTTAAAATAGAGAAATAATATTTATTTAGTTAAGGACATGTAGTCCATCAAGCCACATTTACAGCTTTAATGTAGCTATTGCCTAAGCTATATTGGAAAATAGCTTGATAATAATATAAATTCTATTTATTTAATGAAAAAGAAACTCATTAAATTTGCAATTCGTTTTAATATATCGCTTACATTTGTTAAAATTCATAGAATATATCTACAAATGCTGCATGTTTAATAATTAATATAATATTATATTAATTAATATATCTTTAATCTTTATAATTTATAATGCGTTTAATTTTAAAATAATTCAGATGATAAAATGAATAAAATGTGAATGTTTTTAATATCTGGCTTCTCTTCCCTCTTTCAATATATATATATATATATATATATATATATATATATATATGTGTGTGTGTGTGTGTGTATGTATTTGAAATTTAAAATAAATATTACACTAGCTGTACGCGTTCATAATTTTCGTTAATTCCTCCTGACTGTAATTCCAGCAATAAAATTGCCCGACGTTTTCATATTTGAATATGCAGAGAATTTTCAAATGTGCATTCAATGTATAAACGTACGCTCAAATGAGGAGCTTTACAAAGTTAAGCTTTATAAATGTCGAGCGAGCTTTAAAGCTCCCAGTTAGTCGCCGCGGGCAATGCATGATAACATGTGATGCAGAATGAAATTATCTTTGGCGCATCTCGTTCACATTTCAAGTGTTTTAGGTATATAACGGAGTATTATATATACACAAATTTATATAAAGGTGTATATACATATATATATACATATATATATATATATACCTGATTGCAATATTTACCACGCTTTATGAAGCTGCTCTTTTGTCGAGAACAATCCATGAAGCATACAGAGTAATAAAAAATATTAAAAACCATTGAGTCTGCTCTCAGTTTATATGTGAAAAGGTTGAAGTAGGTACATTTCCATACAGTTTTAGAATAAAAATATGATATACTTTTTCTCTGTACCAAATAAATATTCGTATTTTCAAAACATGTACAGCACACCGGCATACCGCACAGAATTCTTTGTAAACGTAGAATGCAATAAGAAATATAACAGTCAGAGAACGTGTTACTCACAACTGTCAAACTATAAATTTTCCAGCAACATTTTTATTACAAGTTGTTCATTTTGATATCAGTGCTTGGAAAATTGCTTTCGCACTGTGTTAAAAAACTAATGTTTTTAATGAGGTAACAGTTTAATTGCTCACAAAACCAAAAATGTCTAAAGTCAAAAGTCAAAGTAGTTAATGAGTACACTTTCACACACATCACAATTTTAATTTGTTTTAACATAAAACAATAAAGATTAATTACATGGTTGATATAAATAACAATAATAATTCAAATAATATCTATAGATTGATATTCTGATCTTATTTAAAAAAGTATCAGAAATATAAAATATATCCAAATGATATAAGAAAAAAGTAAATCGGAAATAACTGCATAGAAAGTTCGTTTCAAGTGATATGTTTGTTAATATTAACAAAATTCTCTATAAGTTACAAAATTTTATTTACCGATAATAATAGATAAGTTTTTTCTCAGATTATGTTATGTATTTTTCATAATTACTCTATACCAACTTCGCATTTAAGTATTATTATTCACAACTTTATATCAATGCCTTGTATGATACCAATTCCCCTTTTCTCCTTCAACAAAGCATTCATTTCTGACCGCATCCACTGTATGGTTTTTTCTTGCATCTGGAGATTTTAAATATTTTCAAATGCCATATCTCACGGACAACCGTCGGAAACCTGCATCGCAGTGATGCTGCAAGCCGCAGTAAAATGCTTTGACTCGCAATAATGCCGAGTGGCATGCTGCTGCCTAGTGTTTCTCTCCACGTTATTATTGTGCTGGTGGAGAACTGCGGTCTTCAAACTAGGGGTTCCAGGAAACCATCCCGAAAACCACAAACCCATCTACAAACATTTTCTTACTGGCGTTGAACTTCGTTTGTTTGACAGAGTTTAAGATATGAACAGCTTATATGCCGTTGATATTTGGCTGGAGCTAATATAGGACTTCTCATGACTTGTAAGAAATAATTATATAATATATACATTAAGGTGGTCCTTAAAATGGTCATTTTCGAATTTCCTTGCTCCCAGGGGTTCAAATGGTTCCAAATAGATAAAAAACAATTTTCTGAAAGTTTTAGCTCTTAATATTAACGTTTAGATAGAGCGCAATTCAATCAATGTTTTGTATAGAAATAGCATGGAAATTTTTTCAAAAATTTTAAAAATGTTTTTTAGATGTAATTTAGCGAACAAATGAATAAATAATACTCATTCATTTGTCGCTAAGTTATACCTAAAACATTTTTTTTAAATTTTTAAAATTTTTGCCAAGCATTTTCCATACAAACTTTGATTGAATTGCGCTCTATCTGAACGTTAATATTAAGAGCTAAAACTTTCAGAGAATTGTTTTTTATCTATTTGGAACCATTTGAGCCCCTGAGAGCAAGGAAATTCAACAATGACCATTTTAAGGACCACCCTAATATACATATATAAAATATACACATTTATACACATACACACACATATATCACACATACAATAATGTATATAATATATACACATACTCAGAAAGATATATTATTATTATTTTTTTTTTGAACTTAATAGACTGCGTTTTCTCTTTTCAAAATTCACTGAAACTACTTTTTTTAGTTCATTTTATTACTGTATTGAAATGACAAATACCCACTAAAAATATATGCATCCACTAAAAAAATTATTTGGTAATTCTTGGATTTATAGATGTAAGTATAAGTACGTTCGTTATGATTAAATGTCACATCATTTTAATATCATTTGATGTGAGCTGTTTTTTCATTGTAAGTTATCTGTAAGTAATGCTAAGAAGATGAATATTAAGAAAAAAATAGTGCATTCGAAATGAAAAGTTTACTTTATGTTTTATTTTTAACTAATAAAAGCAAAATAATTACGATTTATTGAATCGCAATTTTTCAGAAGCATGTTGTTTGGATTAAATTACAGCTGAGCGAGTTGAAATTACAGATCGTGAGTCGATTTAAAACTTGTAAAACAATAATGTTTATCATTTGACAATCACTTTACCAGCAGGTGTACGAGTGATACGGAAATGTACGTCGGTGAAAGACGATACAGCAATTTCGATAGTAAAACAAGATCTGTCCACGTTTGTATAGCATTCGAGGCAGCCAACTTGGCGTAGTATGTATGTGACATGCAAATATTGTACTTACGATGCGAGATATCGTGCAGATTTGTCGGGATGATCGTGTAAATATCGAAACGCTTTTTATTTGCTATGATTTATGAGTCGTGAATAACACAGATAAATTGTCAGAAAATACACGTTTTTCCATATAACACATACTTAGATGGCATGTATATTCATGCGTGCTTTCATGACAGACATCCATAGTTAGTGTTCTGCGCGTAGGCAAAACCTAAGCGATGGGAGAGCACTGATAGATTATTGATGAACATTGAAACAAAAGTTTGGAGAATTAAAAAATATAAACGCTAATATGCATGTAGCATGTAATAACAAAAGTTTGAAAATAATTCACCATTAGCACACATATGAATCAGCACAAAACGAACAAAACTTGACTTTGTAATATATTTTTTAAATAATTTCAATATGTATATGTAAAATAATAAAAAAATGTATTTTTGGAATGAGAGTTTAGCTTTAATCTGTTCAATTTTAGTAATAGTTATCATCCTTCATGTTTATATAATAATATAACTAAAAAGGATTAGATCATTTTCAAATATATAAATAATTTGAAAAACCTCAATTCTTTTGAATGAATCTTATTAACTTTTTCTAGAGTTAATGAATGATAAACGTAGTTGTTATTCTTTTCTTATAAACTATATAAAAATTATTTTTTTTACTTATAAATAAGATTTATTTTTTTTACAAAAACTGAACAAATAAATTACATATAGGTACTTTTGGCTACTTTTTGGCGATCAAGAGTCCGTTCAATCCTGGCCCAAATTGACAAAAACGAAAGGTTTGTCAAGCCTTTTAATCAGCAACAAAGACTGTAATAAAAGCTATAATTTTGTAACAATGTTTTTGTGTATCTTTCATTTTTTTTTCTTTTTTTTCAAGTTTTTTGCCTTAATAATTGGTATATATTCATATTTAATTCATGTAATACTTTTTTATTAGTGTATTGATTCAGTACTTTGTATTAATTTTATTTTACTAGCCCTTTATTAATACATATTTATTTTATATTATATATATATATATATATATATATAAACATATATATATATATTATGCATTCTTTTGTCGAAATGTGATCGTATGCTAAAAAGCATGTCTGTATAAACAGGAAACTCAGAAAAGAAAAACTGTCCTACATCGCGTCCACTCTGATATATTTCGCGTCGTATCTTGAGTGAGCATCTCAAAAAAGGTCCTTAAGAGGACATTCGAAAGCTGTACTCTGGAATTGTGTAATATTTGTTAGTTTTACGTCCCACCGTCGGTCGAGCCGCTAGTGTTTTATCGGGTCGGTCGGCAGTTACAATAATCGTCAGATAACGGCGAAAGCAAAAA
>NW_020536999.1:30084708-30104040 GCF_003426905.1 Ctenocephalides felis | reverse complement strand
TTGTGTTTGATCAAAATATGATTTGTCAACCATACTGAGTTATACATAGTTCGCTTCACTGTTTATACAAATGGGCAATGGCACTATCATTATATTATAATTGTTAATTATTTATTTAAAATAAATATTTTATTATTAATTCCTTACAAATATTGAATTGTCATCCATACGTGATTACATAGCTGTCCATTTGCTTATTGTTATTCCAAGTCGAACGGGATAAAAGGTATCCTATGTCCTTCTCCTGGCTCTGAACCAACTTTTACCAACTTTACCAAAGCCAATTTTCAGTTAAATCGGTTCAGCCTTCTTGAGTTATAAGTTCTGACGATATATCTCCAGAATGCACAAACCGAATTCGACAATTTTGCATTCGCTGGAAAGGTCTGGGGCTCGTGAGGTTTATAGCTGGTTATAATATATGAGAACCAAAAACTAATATTCTATCACTATAGTTAACTTAAGGTAGTCGATTACTTCAATTAGACCTTTTTATTGTCGAATCAAAGCACATTTGCTGATAATATATATATGCCAATTAGTTGTAAACACCTGAAACATTTTATAAGATATGTATAAAGAAATTACAAATTAACAACAATTAATGTATAACTATTTTCATTTTTATTACAAATTTTGAGGTTATGTCAAGAAACTATATTTCAGAATATTTTTTTCATTAATTTGTTGATGATTATACTTATTGCTGATATATAATATAAACACCTCAAATACTCTATTTAAAGACGTATAAACAAATATACATAAATACCTAATTATATAAATAATTACATTTCCATTTTCAAGAAATAAATTTCCCCATCGTCCATCTAGCATCGCTTGCTATTATTAAGAATTAATTTATTTGCCACTTTGTATTAATTTTCCGTGGCGATTAAAATATTTATATTATTCACGTAATAATTTTCAAATAATGGTCATTAAGAAATGCATATTAATATATTTGTATCAAAACAGAAACACCGAATGACAGTTGACAATCGAATGTAAATGTCATGGATGAAATCATTGATGGTATCATAGATTGAATGAACTACATGGATTGTTTATAAATAATTAATTTTGAATTAGAATGAAATAAAGGGATAAAAAGTATCCTAAGTCCTTCTCCTGGCTCTAAACTACCTCCCTGCCAATTTTCATCTAAATCGGTTCAGCCGTTCGTGAGTTATAAGTGGTAGCACATAAGGCGATCCTCTTTTATATATATATATATATATATATATATAAGCATAATAATGAATATATATATATAAGCATAATAATGAATATATTTATATTTATATAAAAATATAAAATATTATACACGACGTTATGCGTGCAGCGAAGTGAACGATGTTTCCGATAGAGATTCGATAGTCAATACTGGGGTCGTGCGGTACAAGATAGATAGATAGCTATATACAGCGAAGAATCTTTGTAATGTACCTCCTCGTAGCAAATAGCATTAATATCTATGCCCGATAATATATCGTCTACATGAACACCATCATAGCTACGTTTATCGCTACGTTGCTACGTCATTGCTGCGAACGAACGTGGTAGACCCAGGGTCGGAAGTCATTGTGGTACCAGACCTGGTTTACAGGCCTAAAATGGACTAAAATGAGTTATGAAGTAAACATAAATGTAAAAAAATAAGGTTTTCTGATCACTTTTATAAAATTCAACGAACATAATTATGATTCATGAATCTACAAGAGTAAAATACCTAAATGCACCCAATTGTTTTATTTTCACACTGTTACTCATTTAATTTATATTCTTTTAATCGTATAATAAGATTAGAGAGCAAATTTGTGGACCAAAAATAGTGCTATTATATATGATCGATATTCTTTTTACAGTTATAATATATATGATCGATATTCTTTTTAAAACGTATATTGTTAGTGCATATACTTATATTATTTCAATAGTTTATAAATGAAATATATCAATTTGTTTTCACATTTGTTTGGTTAGAAATTCATCTTAAATATAATCTAGTTATTATAAAAAGTAGATTTTGAATTAGCTGTCACATAGCAAATCTTTAATCAATAATATTGCTTTTGATAAAATGTATATAATTATGTTTGACGAATCGCTTGATAACATAGTAATATGCAGGTATCTAATAGAGTTACAATGTTAATACGCAGAATTTATATTTGACAATTTTGAATATTTCTTTGTTTATGATTTCTTCATATTTATTATTCATATTTTTCATATTTGTATATTCCTTTGTTCATATAATTTTGAGTATTCAAAATTGTGAAATGTTTAGTAAGCAATTACAGACTAATTAATTTGAAATAAAACATATTTATTTCATCTACCGCATATGAAAAATGGAATGATTTTTACAATTATTCATTTGAAAATAAAAATTCTTGAACAAATTAAATTTTAATTTGAAATTCAAAATATATAAGCTAGCTCATACTCTATATGATGTAAGAAGTTCACGAAGCAGTTGCCGTGACGACATACCTTCTCAAATGCGCTCATATTTTCTCAGAAAATCACAAGTAAAAAAAGTTCTGCTCAAACATCATCAGATATAATTTTGCTTTAATACAAAAATCTATATTTACCAAAGCATATTATGAAATTTGCAATATAAATGAACAATTTCCAAAACAAATTCAATTGATCAAAAGCTTTTAATATATGTTGCTTTTCCAGCTATTGCAATATGCAAACCGAAATATTGATTGATTGCACAACAAGTGGGTGCGATTTTATTAATGAACTGCATACAGTTTGTTCATGACCGAACGAACAAAGTGTATATGGAATAAATCGATTATGATAAATAACAATGCTGCTCTCAAAAGCATAGCAAAATACAATATATTTATGGAATTTTAAAGCCGCAATCGAATACAAACACTATCTAATGAGAATATTGAATTATAGTTTATTTTTATTTGCTCCTATCAATAAATTCTGTATGATTCAATAAAAAATATAAAAATTATTCAAGACACAAAATGGTGAAATTGGAATGAAAAATAACAGTTCATGTTGTAAATATAATTATTATGACGCGAAAGTAATATATTAAATATTATGTTAATAAAATGGTAAATATATTTGCGGTCTATACAATCAATGTATTTTTTTTATCAAATTTATATACCTAATTTAAAAAATGCATACTGAATGCATACTAGATGCATACTAAACATAATAAAACTACGTGAAAATTAACAATCGCAATATAGTAGTATTTGTTATATAATAAATTGTTCACACAAAAATAAACAAATGCATTATTTACAATTAAATTCGTAAAAAATGTTTGTCAATTAAATGTTTGTAAATCATTTTTGCCTTACGGCGAATTACATATGGCTACATTAAAAAATGCATTTGAAAATTTTATCTAATTAAATAATATTAAAACTGAGAAATGAAAGTATTTTCAGTTAAAATGTTTGACATTCGTTTAAAATGCTTAGACGTGAAGCATTCCCATATCCGGTAGATTACGTCATATGCTCATAAGATTTTATAGGATTGGAGCTCTTAGTACGCCACACTATATTTCAGACCTACAGATCTACATTCATAAATGAACCTGAGACTCGATATTATTCAAATTTATTAAAACTCAAATATTAAATTAAGTCTTATAATTTTCTTTAAATGAAATACAGAAAAATAAACCGAACATACGCAAATTATCATAGACATTCAATAAATTACAGCAATGAAAGTGCAGGAAGTACCACTCAGAAAATACACTAAACTTCAGAATAGGAACAAACAATATAGCTTTGTATATTTATATTGTACCTTAGCTAAATGTTTAGGAATTGTTTTATGAAACTAATAATATTGTTTTTTAAAGTAGTATATATTTAATTATCTTTAAAATAGAGAAATAATATTTATTTAGTTAAGGACATGTAGTCCATCAAGCCACATTTACAGCTTTAATGTAGCTATTGCCTAAGCTATATTGGAAAATAGCTTGATAATAATATAAATTCTATTTATTTAATGAAAAAGAAACTCATTAAATTTGCAATTCGTTTTAATATATCGCTTACATTTGTTAAAATTCATAGAATATATCTACAAATGCTGCATGTTTAATAATTAATATAATATTATATTAATTAATATATCTTTAATCTTTATAATTTATAATGCGTTTAATTTTAAAATAATTCAGATGATAAAATGAATAAAATGTGAATGTTTTTAATATCTGGCTTCTCTTCCCTCTTTCAATATATATATATATATATATATATATATATATATATATATATATATGTGTGTGTGTGTGTGTATGTATTTGAAATTTAAAATAAATATTACACTAGCTGTACGCGTTCATAATTTTCGTTAATTCCTCCTGACTGTAATTCCAGCAATAAAATTGCCCGACGTTTTCATATTTGAATATGCAGAGAATTTTCAAATGTGCATTCAATGTATAAACGTACGCTCAAATGAGGAGCTTTACAAAGTTAAGCTTTATAAATGTCGAGCAAGCTTTAAAGCTCCCAGTTAGTCGCCGCGGGCAATGCATGATAACATGTGATGCAGAATGAAATTATCTTTGGCGCATCTCGTTCACATTTCAAGTGTTTTAGGTATATAACGGAGTATTATATATACACAAATTTATATAAAGGTGTATAAATATATATATATATATATATATATATATATATATACCTGATTGCAATATTTACCACGCTTTATGAAGCTGCTCTTTTGTCGAGAACAATCCATGAAGCATACAGAGTAATAAAAAATATTAAAAACCATTGAGTCTGCTCTCAGTTTATATGTGAAAAGGTTGGAGTAGGTACATTTCCATACAGTTTTAGAATAAAAATATGATGTATATACTTTTTCTCTGTACCAAATAAATATTCGTATTTTCAAAACATGTACAGCACACCGGCATACCGCACAGAATTCTTTGTAAACGTAGAATGCAATAAGAAATATAACAGTCAGAGAACGTGTTACTCACAACTGTCAAACTATAAATTTTCCAGCAACATTTTTATTACAAGTTGTTCATTTTGATATCAGTGCTTGGATAATTGCCCTGCGCTGTGTCAAAAACGAATGTTTTTAATGAGGTAACAGTTTAATTGCTCACAAAATCAAAAATGTCTAAAGTCAAAAGTCAAAGTAGTTAATAAGTACACTTTCACACACATAAAAATTTTAATTTCTTTTAACATCAAACAATGAAGATTAATTATACGGCTAATATAATAACAATAATAATTCAAATAATATCTAAAGGTTGATATACTGATCTTATTTAAAAAAGTATCAGAAATATAAAATATATCCAAATGATATCAGAAAAAAGTAGATCGGAAACAACTGAATGGAGAGTTCGTTTCAAGTGATATGTTTGTTAATATTAACAAAATTCTCTAAAGTTACAACCGATAATAATAGATCATTTTTTTCTCAGATTATATTATGTATTTTTCATAATTACTTTATAAACTTCGCATTTAATTATTATTATTTACAACTTTATATCAATGCCTTGTACGATACCAATTCCCCTTTTCTCCTTCAACAAAGCATTCATTTCTGACCGCATCCACTGTATGGTTTTTTCTTGCATCTGGAGATTTTAAATATTTTCAAATGCCATATCTCACGGACAACCGTCGGAAACCTGCATCGCAGTGATGCTGCAAGCCGCAGTAAAATGCTTTGACTCGCAATAATGCCGAGTGGCATGCTGCTGCCTAGTGTTTCTCTCCACGTTATTATTGTGCTGGTGGAGAACTGCGGTCTTCAAACTAGGGGTTCCAGGAAACCATCCCGAAAACCACAAACCCATCTACAAACATTTTCTTACTGGCGTTGAACTTCGTTTGTTTGACAGAGTTTAAGATATGAACAGCTTATATGCCGTTGATATTTGGCTGGAGCTAATATAGGACTTCTCATGACTTGTAAGAAATAATTATATAATATATACATTAAGGTGGTCCTTAAAATGGTCATTTTCGAATTTCCTTGCTCCCAGGGGTTCAAATGGTTCCAAATAGATAAAAAACAATTTTCTGAAAGTTTTAGCTCTTAATATTAACGTTTAGATAGAGCGCAATTCAATCAATGTTTTGTATAGAAATAGCATGGAAATTTTTTCAAAAATTTTAAAAATGTTTTTTAGATGTAATTTAGCGAACAAATGAATAAATAATACTCATTCATTTGTCGCTAAGTTATACCTAAAACATTTTTTTTAAATTTTTAAAATTTTTGCCAAGCATTTTCCATACAAACTTTGATTGAATTGCGCTCTATCTGAACGTTAATATTAAGAGCTAAAACTTTCAGAGAATTGTTTTTTATCTATTTGGAACCATTTGAGCCCCTGAGAGCAAGGAAATTCAACAATGACCATTTTAAGGACCACCCTAATATACATATATATAAATATACACATTTATACACATACACACACATATATCACACATACAATAATGTATATAATATATACACATACTCAGAAAGATATATTATTATTATTTTTTTTTTGAACTTAATAGACTGCGTTTTCTCTTTTCAAAATTCACTGAAACTACTTTTTTTAGTTCATTTTATTACTGTATTGAAATGACAAATACCCACTAAAAATATATGCATCCACTAAAAAAATTATTTGGTAATTCTTGGATTTATAGATGTAAGTATAAGTACGTTCGTTATGATTAAATGTCACATCATTTTAATATCATTTGATGTGAGCTGTTTTTTCATTGTAAGTTATCTGTAAGTAATGCTAAGAAGATGAATATTAAGAAAAAAATAGTGCATTCGAAATGAAAAGTTTACTTTATGTTTTATTTTTAACTAATAAAAGCAAAATAATTACGATTTATTGAATCGCAATTTTTCAGAAGCATGTTGTTTGGATTAAATTACAGCTGAGCGAGTTGAAATTACAGATCGTGAGTCGATTTAAAACTTGTAAAACAATAATGTTTATCATTTGACAATCACTTTACCAGCAGGTGTACGAGTGATACGGAAATGTACGTCGGTGAAAGACGATACAGCAATTTCGATAGTAAAACAAGATCTGTCCACGTTTGTATAGCATTCGAGGCAGCCAACTTGGCGTAGTATGTATGTGACATGCAAATATGTACTTACGATGCGAGATATCGTGCAGATTTGTCGGGATGATCGTGTAAATATCGAAACGCTTTTTTATTTGCTATGATTTATGAGTCGTGAATAACACAGATAAATTGTCAGAAAATACACGTTTTTTCCATATAACACATACTTAGATGGCATGTATATTCATGCGTGCTTTCATGACAGACATCCATAGTTAGTGTTCTGCGCGTAGGCAAAACCTAAGCGATGGGAGAGCACTGATAGATTATTGATGAACATTGAAACAAAAGTTTGGAGAATTAAAAAATATAAACGCTAATATGCATGTAGCATGTAATAACAAAAGTTTGAAAATAATTCACCATTAGCACCATATGAATCAGCACAAAACGAACAAAACTTGACTTTGTAATATATTTTTTAAATAATTTCAATATGTATATGTAAAATAATAAAAAAATGTATTTTTTGGAATGAGAGTTTAGCTTTAATCTGTTCAATTTTAGTAATAGTTATCATCCTTCATGTTTATATAATAATATAACTAAAAAGGATTAGATCATTTTCAAATATATAAATAATTTGAAAAACCTCAATTCTTTTGAATGAATCTTATTAACTTTTTCTAGAGTTAATGAATGATAAACGTAGTTGTTATTCTTTTCTTATAAACTATATAAAAATTATTTTTTTTACTTATAAATAAGATTTATTTTTTTTACAAAAACTGAACAAATAAATTACATATAGGTACTTTTGGCTACTTTTTGGCGATCAAGAGTCCGTTCAATCCTGGCCCAAATTGACAAAAACGAAAGGTTTGTCAAGCCTTTTAATCAGCAACAAAGACTGTATTAAAAGCTATAATTTTGTAACAATGTTTTTGTATACATTTTTCTTTTTTTTAAGTTTCTCGCATGAATAATTGGCATATACTATTCATATTTAATTCATGTATTACATTTTTATTTTATTTTATTACTGTATTGATTCAGTATTTTGTATTGATTTTATTTTACTAGCCCTTTAATTAATACATATTTATTTATTTGTATATATATATATATATATATATATATATAAACATATATATATATATTATGCATTCTTTTGTCGAAATGTGATCGTATGCTAAAAAGCATGTCTGTATAAACAGGAAACTCAGAAAAGAAAAACTGTCCTACATCGCGTCCACTCTGATATATTTCGCGTCGTATCTTGAGTGAGCATCTCAAAAAAAGGTCCTTTAAGAGGACATTCGAAAGCTGTACTCTGGAATTGTGTAATATTTGTTAGTTTTACGTCCCACCGTCGGTCGAGCCGCTAGTGTTTTATCGGGTCGGTCGGCAGTTACAATAATCGTCAGATAACGGCGAAAGCAAAAAAGGTTCTTCTGATAACATCAGATTTGATCTATATATAAGACACTGCGTGCCTTTTATTGATTTCGGGAAAAAAACTGTGAATATATATATAGATAACTGCCAAAAATTCATTATACACATTGTTGGGACCATTTTTCAAAAAAAATTATATTAGCTAATATTAAATCTGTTGATATTATTGTTTTCACATTTATTTATCAGCCTTAATAATTTAAAATAATTATTAATACGAAATCTTAGCGCATTTGTTGGTATTCCTTAAAAATTTGTGTTTATTATCATAGAATGTAATATATTGATTTTACCAATTCCCGAATAAGGTAGTAATAAAAATTAATAAATAAATATATCCTATCCAGTATTATTCACTAAAGGCATTTTATATTTTAATTATTACATGTAATAAAAATACATAAAACTTTCTCATTTCAAATGCATCGTACTACTTTCTGTACTTTTATAAGTATCATTGAATTTTTTTCACTTCATAAATATTGATATTTATTTATATCAATAATATAAGCATGCGCTTAGAAACGTATATGTATAAATATATAAGTATACTTTTTATTCGACATTTGTATGCATCAATGTACACGGCAAAGAGGAATATAGAAAAACCCGACAATGTCGAGTAGGTTTCCTTACATGCGAATATAAATATGTATGTTGGGAATGGTTTTATAAAACTGATTGATGATGATGGCATATAAATATATATAAGCATATACATGTATATAAATACAAAAAAGATTACAATGTATACACAGATTTATAGTTATATATATATATATATATATAATTTTTATGGAAATATCATTTTGGCGTTGTTTTGAAATGCACAAGTTTATTAGAAGTCACAAACTATATGTTCTTGTAGATGGCGGAGGTTGTAGATGGTTATCACGCTCCATACGTTTTTTATACGAATAACTTTGCAGGTGCAAGGTTGCAACATTTCATATTTGACATATTTTGACTTCATTGTTTCGTACACGTACTATGTATATACATGCATAAATATAAAATGATACTTGAAAACAACACACACAACTAAGGGAAATTTGAAAGTTTCAACCTCATAATTTAAATTATAACATATTCTAAAATCACATAAAAAATAATGAAAATTATTCTTATGAATTTATTATTGCCGTCAATATACAATAAAAACAATATTAGAAATATTTTACGCATTTCATTAAAAAATCAATTTATAAATATCATTCTGATTATGCAGGAATAATATCAAGATATTATACAATGGATGTCAACGCAAAAGAGAGAAGTACAGCTTGATAAGGAATACAATGTAACTCGGAAAACAAGATTATCATATTTGAAGATACAAAAACGGTTGATATAATATATAAATATATACATACATATATATATATATATATTTATATATGTGTGTGTGTAAAACATGTAACAGAATCTTTACGAGATATTTTAAGTATATTCGCAGAAACGTAGAATTTATGGGAGCAATATTTATTGAAGGCTATTCAATTAATTTGAATTATGTCAGGTGTACATTATTTTAGCCATAACACATTGCATTACATTGGACAAACAATGCATTATTCAATATATATTGAACACGTTTATGCATAATATGAACATGTATCATTGATGGGATATTGCAAAACACGCCTATTCATATATGTTCATCAATATGAAACTTTGCGAACACACACCATATATATATATATATATATATATATATATATATATATATATATATATATATATATATATATATATAAATTAGATTTAATTACAAAAATGATTGTTTTGCAGAATATTTTACATGCAAATGCGCGTTGCTAAACATTGACTTCATCAGGACACCCATCAGTATATCGATGTGACGTATAATTCATTCAAAATTTAATGGTTGTTTTATAATTTCTAATTAAATTGCTCGAACGATTTAAATTGTACAAGTTTAGCCAACGTAGAATGCTGGAATTCCAATTTATATTGTAAACAATTTGTATTTAGCATTTCCAACGCATAACAGAAATCAGACATGAGTTATGCGTTTGTGTCATTCGGGGTACCTATATAAGCTCATAGCATAACTGGAGGTAAATTCACTGGCGAGTCCATATTTTACAGTCTGCAAACTTATGCTTTACTAAGCTGTTGAATGAACTTCTAGCATATATATATATATATATATATATATATATATATATATGGCAAAAGAATCAAAGTAAATAATTTTTTTTATCACAAACATTCTTTATAAAAATATTTTTTTTATTTTATCTATTTATTATTATCAGTTTATTTTTTGACGATTATTTTGGAAAACTATTAGTATTTATTTGTGAGAGAAGCTTTGACATTTTATGACATTATGAATTAAATCAAATCTGAAGAGTTAGCATTTTATTGAAAATGTTTATCTTCAAACTTTGCAAAGAGTTTTGATCACAAAAACATTCTTTGTAAATATGTTTACTTTTCTGACGATAAAATATTTCGTTTAACCATTCCGATTAATAGAATAATGAAATTTCTTCAGAAAACTAGTAGTAACTAAGGAAACTAGTAAGGAAATTATGTTTACTGAACTAAACATCATTTGAGAATACTCCTAGTCTTTGTTATTTGAATCTTTTTTATTCAATTCAATAGAAAGTAAAAACTGTTATTATAAATAATATTTTCATTTGTTTATATAAGGCATAAGAAAATGATAATTTCATATACAGTGTATCAATATAAATACGTAATTACAGGTATAATTCGCTACGACGAACAAATGGGTTAATTATAGTGGAACTACACGTAGAATGGCAAAAGCCGCCATTACCAAACTGCAAACATCAGGGCCATGTAATGCCGATGACAGGTCATTTTAAATGATGAATTAACAATGAATTAATCTCGTGTATTAGAGTGACCCGTGTCTATAATGACCGAAGAGTTCATTAGAGAATATACATTATATCATCAAGCAATTAAGGGCTGGCCGGAGAACGTCATATGCGATAATACAAATATTGGAATGAAAATTAATGAAGACATATATGCTTTGGTTTAGCACAGTGCAAAGCTACATAGTCAGATAAATTTTCTCATTGTAATTCATGCAGATGCAGTTTTAAAATTGCAGAATCACGCTAATAATTTAAAATTCATAGGAAATGCATCAAATGAATTAAGACCTTATTTTAAGATATAACTATAGTTATTGAAAATTTTAATAGTAAATAGAACGATGAATAGTTATAACTATTTATATTTCTATTTACTATTAAATTTTCCAAAGGCATATAACCCGTGCATTATTAATATTTCTAAATGCTGAATTTCACATTACATATATGATTTAGTAATTTCCTGAACCGACATTTCCTTGAACTGACATTTCACCCAATTGACAAAAGCTTTTAGGTAATTTATCAGTAAGCAAGTTGCAGTGCTACAGTTACAGCAAGGTGTGGCATGTGACAAGGTGAGAAAGCGTTGCTGCAGAGGGTCGGAAGCCAGCCCGATGCGCAAAATCAATCTCATTAATGACTACATTCAAAAACAAATATAAACTCGTACTTGGCGCCCATTAACTTATCGTATACTATATATTTATATACTCCTATACTATTTAGTAATGAAATGTGTTACAAACCAATGTCATAAGCATAATAATAACACATACATACATAAACACACATATATTACATTACACATATTATATAATTTATCAAATACTTTAATATTTTATATTTTGAAATCAATCATTTATTACAGATCTATTCATCTATCTAACTATGGATCTATCAAAATCAATAATTTACTACGACAGTCAAAATAGCAGCATAAATATCAAAATCATATCTTGGCACTTGTTAAAAAAACGATTTTTTAACATGGTAGTAAAAAATTGTTCTAAAATAATTTTACGTAAAAAAATATGTAAAAATTCAATATATAAGAATACGATAACAAAAGATTGTTATTTCTCAATGAATGTGTAGAAAATTGAATGATATATTATAGGCTGAATGTTATAACAAGGTTAAAAAAATAAAATTTAATAGTTTTGATTTAAAATGCCAAAATATATGAAGTGTTTTATTCAAAATTAAAGTATATTCTAGTTATTCCAAATATCGAATACTGCATTATATGATTTAAAATCATTATCCATAAATTATTGTATTTGTTTTATTTTGTAATTTATTTCAAACGATTTGTCTAATATGAACCGCCGTACTAAATTTTGCATTTGATCAAAAATTTATAATAATGCTTTTACAAATATCATATTGCATTGATAAAATTCACTGAGTATTTTACACAAGCTTTATTAGTTCAACCTCCAAAGTTTCGCATATTATCTATAAAATTTTGGAAATTTGATATTTTATTTTCACGCTGCATTATTCGCGTATTATAAAGGAATGAATGTTTTTGCCAAAAATAACAGTATCCGCAATGTATTCATTCGGTATTGTAAATCCCTTCAAAAAACAGAAAATGTTTTTTGTTATTTTCGTTGCGCGTCAATCATTTATTTGCACAGCCAAAATCAATATCCGTAGAGTGGTTCGATTTTGAAAGGGAATTTTCTAGTTTCTATAATGCAACAGTTGTCGCATGCGAAGAATATACCAATACGTGCGAATTGAGAGCAGGAACGAATTTTGAACAGAAATGATAAATTACTTGAGTCAGTAAAGTGAAAGACTAATAATATTATTTATTACAAGCATCTAAATTTCAATCAATCAAATCCGGTTTGAGAGGATAATATGAAAAATACTGTGGCAGCGAGATAAATCTGAAACTGGCATATTAAATGTGAACGCATTGTCAATTTTACATTTAAAATACAGTCATATATATTATTAAAAAGCCATTAACAAGTCAATAACTTTACTGATGGGAAACTACACAATAGAGAATTAAACATCCATGGAAATTTGTCCATTATCAAATTATAAAAACATACCTATTTATATATATACATATAAATTCGTGGAAATGTTATAAAATAGAATCTATCTCCAATTATGAATTATCCTCAATAAATAAACAATAAAGCAGAACTTTCAATTAGTAAAGCAAATTATTTTTCAATTTTCAAACTATCCCTGATGTATTTCTGAATGGCATGAATAGCGTCAATAAGGTTCAATTTAATAATAAATTTGAAAACTGTAATGAGGAAATATTATGCTACAGAATAATATACTCATTTCTTCATTCTTTGAATATTTAAAATTGAAGCCATCCTCATTTTGACGTGCTGAATGAATTTGTGCTTACTACATGCATAATTTTCAAGTAAGTTACAATTGCTGTAATAATACTCAATCTTACACAATTACTTCGTTATGGTAATTTACTTTCAAACGCTATTCTCTTTGACAATTATCATATAATTTTCATATTGAAGAATATTAAAAAGATGCCAAAGTTTGTGAGGACAAGGAAATGCACAAATGCAACTCTGAAATCCTAATAAAATCCACCTTGGTATATATTTATACAGGTGTGGGTGTAATATATATGAACACATAAATACAGAAACGGCGTGTTCTTTCGCCAGTAGCCTTTGAACTGAAATTGATATGACAAAAAGGAAGAGAGAATAACGTACCACTTCACAATACACTTATGTACCCCTCTACGATCGCCATATGTACCGACGGAAAGCTTTTACTTCCCCGAAGTCGGAAAACTGTTAATTGAGTTTGTTCAAACACAACCAATCGGAATTTTCAAGTGACTTTAATGGTTTTGGGCCTTTATTTATACCACTGAATCGGAATAAGTAACATAAATAGACATTAATAACATAACATTTATTTTCACTCTTTGGTAAGGTGATACACGTAAACGTATTTATAGGCTAAATTATTCAATGCAATGAACACTTCTATGTAAAGTTCATAAAAAAATTAATAAACTTCACCTTTAACAAAAGAGCGCATTACCTAGTAATTCGATAGATTTTTAAGAAATTAAGTGTTTCATTTCCAAAGCGAGAAAAGTTGCATAATTAATATTGCTTTATTGTATTTGAATATAATGGAATTCTAATATTGCTTATTGACCAATATTTAAAAGATCAAAATTCTTTTTGGTACGTCATGCCGCAATATGCCGGCACTCGTTCGTTAAGGGTTGAAACACAATTTGGAAGTAAAAACAATCATCAGTATCCTCAATTTATTTTGGAGTACTTTTCTAATTGATTAATATATTATAACACCGTTCACAGGTGAGCAAAATAACTTTTACTTCCATTTGTAATTAACTTATAAAATATGTTGGTGATTTTTTTCGCTTTCATCAACTTCTTTTACAACAGGGCCAATCTGCAAAATCAGTCATTAAATAGAGTACCAAACAATTATTATTTAGCGACTTATTGAATAACTTTCACAGAACCACAAAAATTTATTTATTATAATTACTTAAGAACAAATAAAGTAGAGTGGAATGAAAAATACATACAAAAAGAATAAAGAGCAGTGATGGTAAGAGTTATTCTGAAAGATATATGAGACACATTTTATTATAAAAATAGCTAAGCTATGTAAAAAAACATTTAAGCATAGATAATTTATGTCAGAAATAACTAAATAAGTTTATATTATTAAACAGAACGATTAGTGGCGTTCTAGCATTATTACAAATAATGCATCATAAAAAGATTGCAGTTCAGAAATATTAAATATATGAAAATATCTTATGCTTGTTCAATAAGTTTTCATTACTGTAATTTAATGAAACAATTGTGATTATAAATCATAATTGTGTTTCTGATTATTAAATGTAAATCAGGCATATATATTAACATATATCAATACATTTTACTTAAACAGATACAGATTGTAAATAAACAATATTAAAAACCAAATAATTCTCCTATGCTAGACCTGAATTTATGTAAGAGATAGCATTTTTGATTTCGTGAACACCTTCCATGTTCTATATATGTTATAAATGCGGAGTTCATGAAGCCAGCCGCCTCCGAGATTGGCACAGGTTTAGAATTCAATTCGCTGGAATATCGTATGGAATTGGCGCAAAATGGTAACAATAGTAATATAAAGTTGAAATAAATCTGGAAAATCTACTGAACATAGGAATAAAAATAGGCGAGAATCAAAGTGAAAATGTTCCTCGGTTTGCGAGAAATGTAGAGCCAATTACCAGCAAATTTTATATATAGTTCTCCTGTTCTCCATATAGAATAAAAGCAAGATGATTGCTCAAACAGAAGATACAATTCGAGAATAAATATACCAACAGATATATATATATATATATATATATATATATATATATATAAATATTAATACTATTTTATGCTGGGTGTAAACGTATTTAAAGAGATTATCTCCTATGAGATATGTCTTTTTTATTTAAAATCAAATATATGATAAAATTTACACGGTAGAAAACTTTATTTTATTTTCCGTAATACAAAGTTTCAATTCTGTATATGGAAATTGCACTATACTAATTCACTAAATAAATTTCGTTTTATCAAAAATCAGTTCTACATTATCAGTTCTAGTTAATATGGATTATATAAAATTTTCTGGCTCACAAATAGATATCAATTTGCAAATGAAATGGATATAAAATGCAATAAATAATAAATTAAACCTAATTAAAATTTATAATTACAACTAGCTATTTAAATTCTGTTAATATTATAAATTAATGTTACGCCACGCTATTGCGTCAGAGAGATATTTGATAATGAGTGTAATTAAATATCTGTTATACAAAAGGGTTTAAACATTTTGAATGAATGATTGAAAACAAAAATTTCGTATTTGACGACAATAAATTGATTAAAATGAACCGCAGAGCTCGACAATCATTTATTTAATGAAACTGACTGAAATAAAATCAACTAGACTGATTGTGTAGTACGTAATACTTCCGAACGAATTTGTTGAATTTCTGAATTTCTCGTTTTCACGCTGCCGGGAATGAAATCGTGTAATTAAACATGAAATTGTAGAGCTGTGTATATTTAACAATTTATAAGTCACGTTATTTATGACCAAGCCTTAAAAATACATTAGCTGTTATTTATCGTGTCGTTAACTATTATTTATGATATCGTTTTGAGTCAGGTACGTGAATTAGAAAATCAAAAGGATGTATGTGCGGTTGCTCATTTCACAAGCGGAAAGTTTGTGAGAAAAAATCGTTTCCCTATTCTTATCTTGTTAGAAGTTTACTTCTTTTTGTAATCTTGCCTGCTTCCAAATTAGATCAGAACTTCTCCGATTTTTTGGCCAAAACAAGTTTTAGAAACATGTCTTTGGCATTATATTTATCAAGAGTTAAACTTCTGAAATTATAGAAGAATTTAAAGAAATCAATGTTGTAAAACTGATGGCTGAAATAAAGTAAATAAATAAAAATGTGGAAATACGTAAAAAAATTATATAAGTATAATAAAAAGATTTTAATCGACAACATAAAAATTTAATTAAATAATATTAGATATATTTAAAGTTTGAATATAGAGTACGTTTTAATAAACTGCTTGAAAAAAGTGTTCTATACGACCTAAGATACCCCCTTTAATTCATTAATTAACTAGATACCTTTTTCCACTAGAATTTTGCAAATCATTCTTTTAGATGGGTTGCTTTCCGTACAGTTATGTGAGTTCTATCCGCCCGCACTAAGTGCCCAATCTTCCTTCATATATTCTGGCAACCGCCTATGTAAAAATTCCGTGTTATCTTGACGTTGTTGATTTATTGATGTGTAAAGAGATACTACGGTTCATACTTTGCGATCATTTTTAAGCATTTTTATGTTATACGTTCAGTCTTTTGGTTCTTATCTATTGCCATTAATAAAGCTATAGGTATATAAACTTTGGAAAATCAATAGCTTTTGCATAGAATGATAAATTTAGTCGACATTATAATTGTACGTCGAACATATTTTACCAAAAACTGCGCATTGAAAGTATGTATTTGAATGTATCTATTTATAAAGATTCAAGTTTAACACAGGGCAATAATTGTGATATATGTGCATTATCAAAGCAATTTTTTGTACTGATACTTGTGAATTATGTGAATTTTGCAGTATGGAAAACTATAGAAAACGCAAGAGCGTTCTTATCTTGCGCTATTAATAAAGTTGCTCCAAATAAAATAGTTTGGCAAAGTGATGGTTCACACATGGAACATAAATCTTAAGACCCGTTGCAATAAATGCAGCATAAGCTACGTTTCCATAAATTGCACGTACTTCCGCAATAGAAATACAAAATATGAAAATATTTGAAGTATTAAACATAGTTATAAGAAAATATTTGACTTGAATTATATTTTGATTAAACTATTTAGATGCATGCTATGTGTATTCAAGATTATATATTAGCTTGAAGCCCTACATGCAATAAAATTGACGAATTCTACATCATACGTATAAAGCTTTATTAGTTTTATTTCTAAGTGAGTTTATACTTTTATCTTTAACTGTGAATGTATATACTAAATCCAGTCACGTTTTAAAGTTCTGATAGCAATAGAACTGCTTACTGCGACACTCGTAGCGTTTTCTACATTTTAAAGCTTGATAGCGCTTATGCCAATCAAATCTGGCATAAAGAACGTGGACGGAAAAGATACTCTCGTTCCATGACATAACTTCTTATTTAATACCTTCAAGATATACTAAAAAATTTAAATATTCAATAGCATTACTAACTTATACAACATACAGTGTAGATTTTTGTGTTAATCACATCAGTTTTAAAATTATATTTTCATGTGCGCAAGGTTTGAGGATGATGGCGTTATTTATGTAGTATTTATGTTTATCTGATTTTTTCATTTTACTCATTTGGATTTTGCAAATGTAATATTCAGATAGAGTACTAAAATAAAATTCAAGTAATTTATACGTGTGAAATGTCAAGCGCTGAATGATAAAGTGAACCACATAAAACAGTTAAACTCGACAATAAAACTAAATCATGCCGTTGGGAATTATGTGAGCATTTTTGGAATGAAATTACGGAAATTGTTTTTGAAATTCTATGAATTGTAGAAATCGATTTATTGTAAATCAGCCACAATCAAAATTAGTTTAATTTTTGTACTGAATACATTGAAGTTATATTTGAGAACTTCAAGGATGTTATAGTATGCGTAATTTGAGAAATAGAAAAATTCACATCAACATTTTTTATGATAATTTTTTTAGATTTAAACATTTTATGTTACGATCGACTAATCAATAAAATAAAAAAACATGCAATATTGACGGTTGACATAGATTTTTGCGTCTTGAATCGATGATCAGTTGATCTATTTAAAGTTTTTTTAGTTTTCAATCTAATAATATTGCTGTTGCGCATAAATATTTAGAAAGTTCAATATGCAGAAGTCATAAAAATAAAACTATATACACACACGCATATATGTGATGGTAAATGTGTGCAAGCGGTCATGTAATTTATATAAGGCCACATGTACGGCTTGTATGTATAACCGTATCGGCAAGTACCATTAGTGAATTGTCATGATCAGAACAATCAGACCGGCAAATTAACTACACTACGATGAGATGTCAGAGATGTAACCGTAGAAGCGTATCCAGCCTGCCGTGTGATGTTGAATCGTTGAATAGACATGCACAAAATGAGTCGGAGAGCGCTGCGAGAGGCGAGTTCGGCTACCGCTGCGACCCAGTCCACATCCTAGCGTCATAACGCGGTCTACGTGTCTACGCTTTTGTTTAAGCGTAGCGACCGCAACACATACACGGAACCAGAACGTCTATATACTTG
>NW_020536999.1:30044092-30083708 GCF_003426905.1 Ctenocephalides felis | reverse complement strand
ACAATGAATTAATCTCGTGTATTAGAGTGACCCGTGTATAATGACCGAAGAGTTCATTAGAGAATATACATTATATCATCAAGCAATTAAGGGCTGGCCGGAGAACGTCATATGCGATAATACAAAATATTGGAATGAAAATTAATGAAGACATATATGCTTTGGTTTAGCACAGTGCAAAGCTACATAGTCAGATAATTTTTCTCATTGTAATTCATGCAGATGCAGTTTTAAAATTGCAGAATCACGCTAATAATTTAAAATTCATAGGAAATGCATCAAATGAATTAAGACCTTATTTTAAGATATAACTATAGTTATTGAAAATTTTAATAGTAAATAGAACGATGAATAGTTTAACTATTTATATTTCTATTTACTATTAAATTTCCAAAGGCATATAACCCGTGCATTATTAATATTTCTAAATGCTGAATTTCACATACATATATGATTTAGTAATTTCCTGAACCGACATTTCCTTGAACTGACATTTCACCCAATTGACAAAAGCTTTTAGGTAATTTATCAGTAAGCAAGTTGCAGTGCTACAGTTACAGCAAGGTGTGGCATGTGACAAGGTGAGAAAGCGTTGCTGCAGAGGGTCGGAAGCCAGCCCGATGCGCAAAATCAATCTCATTAATGACTACATTCAAAAACAAATATAAACTCGTACTTGGCGCCCATTAACTTATCGTATACTATATATTTATATACTCCTATACTATTTAGTAATGAAATGTGTTACAAACCAATGTCATAAGCATAATAATAACACATACATACATAAACACACATATATTACATTACACATATTATATAATTTATCAAATACTTTAATATTTTATATTTTGAAATCAATCATTTATTACAGATCTATTCATCTATCTAACTATGGATCTATCAAAATCAATAATTTACTACGACAGTCAAAATAGCAGCATAAATATCAAAATCATATCTTGGCACTTGTTAAAAAAACGATTTTAACATGGTAGTAAAAAATTGTTCTAAAATAATTTCGTAAAAAATATGTAAAATTCAATATATAAGAATACGATAACAAAAGATTGTTATTTCTCAATGAATGTGTAGAAAATTGAATGATATATTATAGGCTGAATGTTATAACAAGGTTAAAAAAATAAAATTTAATAGTTTTGATTTAAAATGCCAAAATATATGAAGTGTTTTATTCAAAATTAAAGTATATTCTAGTTATTCCAAATATCGAATACTGCATTATATGATTTAAAATCATTATCCATAAATCATTGTATTTGTTTTATTTTGTAATTTATTTCAAACGATTTGTCTAATATGAACCGCCGTACTAAATTTTGCATTTGATCAAAATTTATAATAATGCTTTTACAAATATCATATTGCATTGATAAAATTCACTGAGTATTTTACACAAGCTTTATTAGTTCAACCTCCAAAGTTTCGCATATTATCTATAAAATTTTGGAAATTTGATATTTTATTTTCACGCTGCATTATTCGCGTATTATAAAGGAATGAATGTTTTTGCCAAAAATAACAGTATCCGCAATGTATTCATTCGGTATTGTAAATCCCTTCAAAAACAGAAAATGTTTTTTGTTATTTTCGTTGCGCGTCAATCATTTATTTGCACAGCCAAAATCAATATCCGTAGAGTGGTTCGATTTTGAAAGGGAATTTTCTAGTTTCTATAATGCAACAGTTGTCGCATGCGAAGAATATACCAATACGTGTGAATTGAGAGCAGGAACGAATTTTGAACAGAAATGATAAATTACTTGAGTCAGTAAAGTGAAAGACTAATAATATTATTTATTACAAGCATCTAAATTTCAATCAATCAAATCCGTTTGAGAGGATAATATGAAAAATACTGTGGCAGCGAGATAAATCTGAAACTGGCATATTAAATGTGAACGCATTGTCAATTTTACATTTAAAATACAGTCATATATATTATTAAAAAGCCATTAACAAGTCAATAACTTTACTGATGGGAAACTACACAATAGAGAATTAAACATCCATGGAAATTTGTCCATTATCAAATTATAAAAACATACCTATTTATATATATACATATAAATTCGTGGAAATGTTATAAAATAGAATCTATCTCCAATTATGAATTATCCTCAATAAATAAACAATAAAGCAGAACTTTCAATTAGTAAAGCAAATTATTTTTCAATTTTCAAACTATCCCTGATGTATTTCTGAATGGCATGAATAGCGTCAATAAGGTTCAATTTAATAATAAATTTGAAAACTGTAATGAGGAAATATTATGCTACAGAATAATATACTCATTTCTTCATTCTTTGAATATTTAAAATTGAAGCCATCCTCATTTTGACGTGCTGAATGAATTTGTGCTTACTACATGCATAATTTTCAAGTAAGTTACAATTGCTGTAATAATACTCAATCTTACACAATTACTTCGTTATGGTAATTTACTTTCAAACGCTATTCTCTTTGACAATTATCATATAATTTTCATATTGAAGAATATTAAAAAGATGCCAAAGTTTGTGAGGACAAGGAAATGCACAAATGCAACTCTGAAATCCTAATAAAATCCACCTTGGTATATATTTATACAGGTGTGGGTGTAATATATATGAACACATAAATACAGAAACGGCGTGTTCTTTCGCCAGTAGCCTTTGAACTGAAATTGATATGACAAAAAGGAAGAGAGAATAACGTACCACTTCACAATACACTTATGTACCCCTCTACGATCGCCATATGTACCGACGGAAAGCTTTTACTTCCCCGAAGTCGGAAAACTGTTAATTGAGTTTGTTCAAACACAACCAATCGGAATTTTCAAGTGACTTTAATGGTTTTGGGCCTTTATTTATACCACTGAATCGGAATAAGTAACATAAATAGACATTAATAACATAACATTTATTTTCACTCTTTGGTAAGGTGATACACGTAAACGTATTTATAGGCTAAATTATTCAATGCAATGAACACTTCTATGTAAAGTTCATAAAAAAATAAAAAAACTTTACCTTTAACAAAAGAGCGCATTACCTAGTAATTCGATAGATTTTTAAGAAATTAAGTGTTTCATTTCCAAAGCGAGAAAAGTTGCATAATTAATATTGCTTTATTGTATTTGAATATAATGGAATTCTAATATTGCTTATTGACCAATATTTAAAAGATCAAAATTCTTTTTGGTACGTCATGCCGCAATATGCCGGCACTCGTTCGTTAAGGGTTGAAACACAATTTGGAAGTAAAAACAATCATCAGTATCCTCAATTTATTTTGGAGTACTTTTCTAATTGATTAATATATTATAACACCGTTCACAGGTGAGCAAAATAACTTTTACTTCCATTTGTAATTAACTTATAAAATATGTTGGTGATTTTTTTCGCTTTCATCAACTTCTTTTACAACAGGGCCAATCTGCAAAATCAGTCATTAAATAGAGTACCAAACAATTATTATTTAGCGACTTATTGAATAACTTTCACAGAACCACAAAAATTTATTTATTATAATTACTTAAGAACAAATAAAGTAGAGTGGAATGAAAAATACATACAAAAAGAATAAAGAGCAGTGATGGTAAGAGTTATTCTGAAAGATATATGAGACACATTTTATTATAAAAATAGCTAAGCTATGTAAAAAAACATTTAAGCATAGATAATTTATGTCAGAAATAACTAAATAAGTTTATATTATTAAACAGAACGATTAGTGGCGTTCTAGCATTATTACAAATAATGCATCATAAAAGATTGCAGTTCAGAATATTAAATATATGAAAATATCTTATGCTTGTTCAATAAGTTTTCATACTGTAATTTAATGAAACAATTGTGATTATAAATCATAATTGTGTTTCTGATTATTAAATGTAAATCAGGCATATATATTAACATATATCAATACATTTACTTAAACAGATACAGATTGTAAATAAACAATATTAAAAACCAAATAATTCTCCTATGCTAGACCTGAATTTATGTAAGAGATAGCATTTTTGATTTCGTGAACACCTTCCATGTTCTATATATGTTATAAATGCGGAGTTCATGAAGCCAGCCGCCTCCGAGATTGGCACAGGTTTAGAATTCAATTCGCTGGAATATCGTATGGAATTGGCGCAAAATGGTAACAATAGTAATATAAAGTTGAAATAAATCTGGAAAATCTACTGACATAGGAATAAAAATAGGCGAGAATCAAAGTGAAAATGTTCCTCGGTTTGCGAGAAATGTAGAGCCAATTACCAGCAAATTTTATATATAGTTCTCCTGTTCTCCATATAGAATAAAAGCAAGATGATTGCTCAAACAGAAGATACAATTCGAGAATAAATATACCAACAGATATATATATATATATATATATATATAATATATACTATTTTATGCTGGGTGTAACGTATTTAAAGAGATTATCTCCTATGAGATATGTCTTTTTTATTTAAAATCAAATATATGATAAAATTTACACGGTAGAAAACTTTATTTTATTTTCCGTAATACAAAGTTTCAATTCTGTATATGGAAATTGCACTATACTAATTCACTAAATAAATTTCGTTTTATCAAAAATCAGTTCTACATTATCAGTTCTAGTTAATATGGATCACAAATAGATATCAATTTGCAAAAGAAATGGATATAAAATGCAATAAATAATAAATTAAACCTAATTAAAATTTATAATTACAACTAGCTATTTAAATTCTGTTAATATTATAAATTAATGTTACGCCACGCTATTGCGTCAGAGAGATATTTGATAATGAGTGTAATTAAATATCTGTTATACAAAAGGGTTTAAACATTTTGAATGAATGATTGAAAACAAAAATTTCGTATTTGACGACAATAAATTGATTAAAATGAACCGCAGAGCTCGACAATCATTTATTTAATGAAACTGACTGAAATAAAATCAACTAGACTGATTGTGTAGTACGTAATACTTCCGAACGAATTTGTTGAATTTCAGAATTTCTCGTTTTCACGCTGCCGGGAATGAAATCGTGTAATTAAACATGAAATTGTAGAGCTGTGTATATTTAACAATTTATAAGTCACGTTATTTATGACCAAGCCTTAAAAATACATTAGCTGTTATTTATCGTGTCGTTAACTATTATTTATGATATCGTTTTGAGTCAGGTACGTGAATTAGAAAATCAAAAGGATGTATGTGCGGTTGCTCATTTCACAAGCGGAAGTTTGTGAGAAAAAATCGTTTCCCTATTCTTATCTTGTTAGAAGTTTACTTCTTTTTGTAATCTTGCCTGCTTCCAAATTAGATCAGAAGTTCTCGATTTTTTGGCCAAAACAAGTTTTAGAAACATGTCTTTGGCATTATTATTATCAAGAGTTAAACTTCTGAAATTATAGAAGAATTTTAAAGAAATCAATGTTGTAAAACTGATGGCTGAAATAAAGTAAATAAATAAACATGTGGAAATACGTGAAAAAATTATATAAGTATAATAAAAAGATTTTAATCGACAACATAAAAATTAAATAATATTAGATATATTTAAAGTTTGAATATAGAGTACGTTTTAATAAACTGCTTGAAAAAAGTGTTCTATACGACCTAAGATACCCCCTTTAATTCATTAATTAACTAGATACCTTTTTCCACTAGAATTTTGCAAATCATTCTTTTAGATGGGTTGCTTTCCGTACAGTTATGTGAGTTCTATCCGCCCGCACTAAGTGCCCAATCTTCCTTCATATATTCTGGCAACCGCCTATGTAAAATTCCGTGTTATCTTGACGTTGTTGATTTATTGATGTGTAAAGAGATACTACGGTTCATACTTTGCGATCATTTTTAAGCATTTTTATGTTATACGTTCAGTCTTTTGGTTCTTATCTATTGCCATTAATAAAGCTATAGGTATATAAACTTTGGAAAATCAATAGCTTTTGCATAGAATGATAAATTTAGTCGACATTATAATTGTACGTCGAACATATTTTACCAAAAACTGCGCATTGAAAGTATGTATTTGAAAGTATCTATTTATAAAGATTCAAGTTTAACAGAGGGCAATAATTGTGATATATGTGCATTATCAAAGCAATTTTTTGTACTGATACTTGTGAATTATGTGAATTTTGCAGTATGGAAAACTATAGAAAACGCAAGAGCGTTCTTATCTTGCGCTATTAATAAAGTTGCTCCAAATAAAATAGTTTGGCAAAGTGATGGTTCACACATGGAACATAAATCTTAAGACCCGTTGCAATAAATGCAGCATAAGCTACGTTTCCATAAATCGCACGTACTTCCGCAATAGAAATACAAAATATGAAAATTTTAAACATAGTTATAAGAAAATATTTGACTTGAATTATATTTTGATTAAATTATTTAGATGCATGCTATGTGTATTCAAGATTATATATTAGCTTGAAGCCCTACATGTAATAAAATTGACGAATTCTACGTCATACGTATAAAGCTTTATTAGTTTTATTTCTAAGTGAGTTTATACTTTTATCTTTAACTGTGAATGTATATACTAAATCCAGTCACGTTTTAAAGTTCTGATAGCAATAGAACTGCTTACTGCGACACTCGTAGCGTTTTCTACATTTTAAAGCTTGATAGCGCTTATGCCAATCAAATCTGGCATAAAGAACGTGGACGGAAAAGATACTCTCGTTCCATGACATAACTTCTTATTTAATACCTTTAAGATATACTAAAAAAATTAAATATTTAATAGCATTACTAACATATACAACATACAGTGTAGATTTTTGTGTTAATCACATCAGTTTTAAAATTATATTTTCATGTGCGCAAGCTTGGAGGATGATGGCGTTATTTATGTAGTATTTATGTTTTATATCTGATTTTTTCATTTTACTCATTTGGATTTTGCAAATGTAATATTCTGATAGAGTACTAAAATAAAATTCAAGTAATTTATACGTGTGAAATGTCAAGCGCTGAATGATAAAGTGAACCACATAAAACAGTTAAACTCGACAATAAAACTAAATCATGCCGTTGGGAATTATGTGAGCATTTTTGGAATGAAATTACGGAAATTGATTTTGAAATTGTATGAATTGTAGGAATCGATTTATTGTAAATCAGCCACAATCAAAATTAGTTTAATTTTTGTACTGAATACATTGAAGTTATATTTGAGAACTTCAAGGATGTTAGGGGGCGTCCATTAATCACGTGAGCCATTTTTAAGGTTTTTTGGACCCCCCCCTCCCCCTTGGTGATACTTGGTGATATTTGAAATTACCCCCCCCCCTAGCTAACATCACGTGTATTTTTCGTAAATACAAAAAATCGTACTATTTTTAGAGTATTATTTTTAAATATTGGTAGAGAAGTATAATGTTATGTTATTCGAAATTGAAGCACAATGATAAAAATATCTAGAAAGAAAAGTTAGAGATTATTTTGGATTGGCATAAAAATAATAATAAACAATAAAAATTTGAAAAACGAATTTATTAGCACACACACACACACACACACACACACATATATGTCTGTTTATAAAAAGAGCTGTTTATACCAATCACCTAAGTTAGACATTTTCACTACTTTTCACCGCTACTTTTAATGCTGACCGTACTACTTATTAAACACTAATGAATAGGAGTGAGAGATTTCTTATACAATTATTCCCAGGGAATTTTCATGTACTTCACCGGGAATCTTCTTGTGCTTCCCCGAGATTTTTGATAGACGAAAGTGTTATTCCCTATAGCTACACGGTACCAAGAAAGAATTTTACGCATGTAGTAGTTGTCGAAACAACAGCCGAGCTGTCGTCAACGACACGCACACGCAGTGACTTTCTTCATTGCACAGTATTCGTAAAGTCAAGGCCAGAGTGCGTACGACTATCGGTCGGCATTACTTTGACGAAAAACTAAATACAATCGTGGTACGCTACGGATACTATCGGTATCCGTTGATGAAAAAATAATTGCACGTGATATCGAGCTGTACCCCCCCTCCCCCATCGTGATATTTCGTGATTTTTTTCTAACCCCTCCCCCCCCCTTTTGAAGCTCACGTGATTAATGGACGCCCCCTTATAGTATGTGTAATTTAAGAAATAGAAAAATTCACATCAACATTTTTTATGATAATTTTTTTAGATTTAAACATTTTATGTTACGATCGACTAATCAATAAAATAAAAAACATGTAATATTGACATGTAAGGTTGACAGAGTTTTTTGCGTTTTGTATCGATGATCAGTTGATCTATTTAAAGTTTTTTAAATGCATTATAGTTTTTGCAGTCTAATAATATTGCTGTTCAACTTCTTGTTTATATAATGCGCATAAATATTTAGTAAGTTCAATAAGCAGAAGTCATGAATATAAAATTATATACACATATGCATATAGGCGATGGTAAATGTGTGCAAGCGGTCATGTAATTTATATAAGGCCACATGTACGGCTTGTATGTATAACCGTATCGGCAAGTACCATTAGTGAATTGTCATGATCAGAACAATCAGACCGGCAAATTAACTACACTACGATGAGATGTCAGAGATGTAACCGTAGAAGCGTATCCAGCCTGCCGTGTGATGTTGAATCGTTGAATAGACATGCACAAAATGAGTCGGAGAGCGCTGCGAGAGGCGAGTTCGGCTACCGCTGCGACCCAGTCCACATCCTAGCGTCATAACGCGGTCTACGTGTCTACGCTTTTGTTTAAGCGTAGCGACCGCAACACATACACGGAACCAGAGACAGATAGCGCACAGAGACACGTCTATATACTTGGCACCGCGATGGTGGAAATTGGCAAAACTGATATGACCTGATTTTTTGACGATTTTTTTGCTGTCGATTGGTGCAAACTAAATTTTTTTTGCTCTTTCCGTTCTCGAGATAAATGAGTTTTGCCCATCATAGATTTTCACGCATAGCAAAATTCCCAAATTTGCCAATTTAAAAAAATTGACAATTTTGAAAATGCCCAATTTTTTTGCTCGCTTACTTAAATATAAAACAAAAAAATTTTTTTCAAAAAAATATTTTTTCACCCCTTTTCAGAGAGGTTGCCAATTTTTTTGGGTGTCCACAGGTCACTTTTTCAAAAGTTTAAAAATTGTTTTGGAATCTGTGATTTTTTTGCTCTGCGATACAAAAAAGAAAAATTCAAAAAAATAATTTTTTTGTTTATATTTAAGTAAGCGAGCAAAAAAATTGGGCATTTTCAAAATTGTCAATTTTTTTAAATTGGCAAATTTGGGAACTTACCTATGCGTGAAAATCTATGATGGGCAAAACTTTTCCAAAAATTAATTGCATCATTCGACAGCAAAAAAATCACTGATAACGATAGTAAAAAGAAATTTTAATTTTTTTGCATTTTTAAAGGGGTCGGTGCTGACTATATATATAGTTAGCACCGAATTTGGCCCCACCCATTTATCTCGAGAACGGAAAGAGCAAAAAAAATTTAGTTTGCACCAATCGACAGCAAAAAAATCGTCAAAAAATCAGGTCATATTAGTTTTGCCAATTTCCACCATCGCGGTGCCAAGTATATAGACGTGGAACCAGAGACAGATAGCGCACAGAGACCCATGAGCTCACGAAGGGAAGGCTACACGTTCCACGGTCGTTCGGTATGGCGTGTCATTCGGGACTCGGTCGCGGGCGTATGTTTGCTGAAACGCGCATTGTTACGTATAAATCTATGTACGCATATTATGATATGAAGTATAAAGCATAAACTAGCTGTAAGTGAAATTCTGTCTTAAGGCAATTAAGGCATCGTGCCTTAAGGCAAATTGCTGGAACTTCCCGTACCAAAAATTATTATTTTTTTAAAAACGATTAACATTTTTGAAAAAAATTTACTTTGAAAAAATAAGATATTTGAGAAACTATAAATTGGACAAAAAGTTACTTTTTTTTGAAAAAATTAAAAAAAAAAAAAGATTTAATTTTTTTTTTTTTGAAAAAAAATTTTTTTTTCTTTATTTTGACATATTGTGGATGATCTGAACTTTTTTTTCAAAGCAATCGTACTGCTTTAACTGCATAGGGACAAAATATAAAGCGCGTAAGCGCCGCGTCGCTGTCTAACGCATAAGCATTGGTACGGAACCCATAGGAATGTTAACAAAATGTATACTTATTGTTAAAATCTCTATAAAATATCTGATAATCTGATGTGCATATGTCTAATGATCATTTTTGACCGCCAAATGGCTCATTTTTTTACTTTTTCCTCAATATCTCCAAAACCGCTAGACCTACCTTCATGAAAATCTTGTCAATACAAGTGAAATGTTTCTTGAATTATTCAAATCGGACGCTCCGTTCTCTTAAAAACTGAGTTACCGTTTTCGGCACTTTTTGCCCTGTATCTTCGAAACGGCTAGACCCGCCAAAAACTAATCAGCACGTCTCCTTATCAATACGAATAGAATGTTTTTTGAATTATTCAAATCGGTTGATTCGTGTTCCCGAAATCGACGACGAAAATTTGTATCCGCACATATATACACACACACACACATACATCCATTTTTTCTAAGTTAATTATCACTTGAATTTCTAATTTTATTTATTTAGAAACAATAACACTCAAACGAAAACCTTATAGGAGTACGTAGGAAAGGCTTGAACAACCTTATGAAAAATATGTCTTAAAAAGAACAGTGTAGAATTTGAAACAATTAATACACCTACATTATTCGAGACTATGATTTCATAATAATTAGGTGTCATTAGGTATATATATATATATATATATATATATATATCAAATTCAATCTTGAATAAAGTTCTTTAAATAAATTAGCCAAAGTAGTAGTCAACGAGTATTGCGGCAGTTCGAACTATTTCTATACTCTTCGTTTTTAAGACCGACATAAAGCGAAAAAAATTAATACCTTAAAGTGCATCTATACAATAAAATAGGTGCAATTAATTATTATAGTATGTTACCAAAGTATTATTCATAAAGTGTACACGTATTATATTATATGCTAGTATTCAAATTTTGTTATATTAGTAGTGTTATATTATAAAACTGTACAACATAGCCGATTGGCGTTGATATAAATGAATAAATGAATGAATAAATAAATATAATTTACATGTATTTGAAAGAATAACTACTTCCTTATATTAAATAGTATTTTTCCGTATAATTACTAATATTTTTGTTAAATCAATAATTCATAAAAACCAGAACTTTTTATTAAGGCATATCTTATACTTATAAAAAACTAAAGTTTTTATTCAATTATGCGTGAATGCAATTTCAATTAATTTTTTCTCAATAAAAGTGATAAAACTCCATTTAATTTTAAATCTATTTTCAATCGTCAATGGTAAAAACGCATCGTGTCATAGACACACGAACTCAGTGTGATTTGTTTTATATCCTGCGAATATCCCATTAAATATCTTGCATGTGAAAAAACTGCTTCTGTCCATAAAAATAAATTATTCCTATAAAACCGATGTTTTTATCGTTCTACACTTTTAGTTTCCGACTAAAAAACATTTAATGGCAATATAAAATATTATCTATAAGCATCAATATTTTATTTTATTGCAACGTGCGTATCTTGCTAATCATCAAAACAAAGTAATATTGAATAGATTAAAATTTTGTTTTCTGATCGTTATTTATTATTTGTTAATGAATTCAGTTCTTCATCAAAATTATATTTACTTTTCCGGTAAATTTGATTTGGGAAACGTGATTCGTTATAGATATCTGGCAATCCAGATCTCAGCCGATAACGAGCTCTTTTCAAGTAACGTGATTCTCCGCAGCATAGGCGACATTCGGTGCATCGAAATTCCAGTGCAGAGAATAATGTAATTCTAACTCACGAGAGATTAGGCTTTTCGGAGTCCGATATATAAGTCCATGAATTTCAAATAAATATTTAATCAAATGTATCAAAAGAATTGGATCAAAATTTATCTTAAGAGATGTAGTTGAAGAATATATTTCGATAAACTGAAACAGACATTTGATAATAAAGTGATCTCCGCAGCTTGAACGACTATCGTAAAATCAAGTACCGTTGCAGTAGAGAAACTTTGAATTGGCAGAATACTCGCTTGGAGACGCGTAAGACGGATCATCCATTATACAAACAAAGGCATTAAAAGAGATTGAAATATCGATACCAATCAGTGGACTACAGAAATAAATGAATTATATAGGCAAATATAGCGAAATGTTATTATTTCATTTCCTGTAGAATTAACGACTCTCATATAAAAAAATAAGTAAATATTATGTTTTTACAATCCTTGAAATATATAGATATTCATAGAAAGAATATTATTATAGAGATGTGATTTGGCAGAATACCTCATTTATATACTCTGGTATGTTTGATACGAACTAAAAACTTATCAATCAAACAGATTATTACTTCGTCCATAAATCATGAAACGTTATTAGAGATATCTCGTACCCCAGAATTTGCCTGATAACGAGCTCTTTCAAGTAACGTGACTCTACGGCGTGCAGACGACTGTCGGTGCACCCGAATACCGATGCAGAGGAATAATCTATCTATCAATCCATCGTCTCTGAAGAATGCCAAGCCTGAGTGCTAGAAAATGGGTTGATCGCGTACACTTTGCGCAGGCGTCTACATTTGCGGATATCCAGTGGTTGCGTCCTTTTCGGTCGCGCTGCAGGCGGAACCAGAGAATTGAAACAAGCGAACAATTTATTTATACCGCCAGTATACTACCGTACTCGGGATAATAAGGTTGTGCGCGTTTATCGCGACTTATTCTCTTACCAAAGGGAGACAAAGAAAAAGTATCATCAGCGAGATTTTTTTCCTCTTCTTTCGCGGAACAATAGAAGATATCATACTCGCGTGGTGATTGCTCGGTATTTAAATGATGGTGAAAAATGTTAATGGTCTGCGAAGACTTCAACAAAAATTATAAAAATATTAATTGTTGTTTTATTATTTTAAAGTGGTCATGTGAAGTTACTCTTATGGACTTTTGAGGACTATATTAAACGTAATAAAAAATAGTAAAAATGTAGACAGAAAATACCATATAGTTAATTTAATAAATATTCAACTTAATGAATTCATGTGAGTGCTTTCAAATTTTGAAATAAAATAAGAAAGTCATATTCGTGGTAGTTAACTTTAAATTAATTTATTGTGATAAAAAGCTTCTAGTATTTTAAATGCTTCAAAACTAGGCCTAGTTTTAGTGATTTAATTTAAATGTCGCAAAGTGATATTTTATTTATATAACATAACGTAATATTATCTCTAACTAATACTTAATGTAATTTGGAAGTGTGTGATTTTAACAATTGATATATAAATAATTACTAAAAACTGAACCAAACAAACTGTACTAATTATATTTTCCTATTAAATAAATTAGGTCAATAATTTAATTAAAAAAATTATATGAATTACCTTGTATATCACAAAATTATATATAAATCCAAATGATACTTAGAACATAAAAGTATTATAGATTACCATTCCTCAATAGCAATACCCGCCAAACAAAGCCAAATTACATCTCGCAAACAATAAAAACCAATTTTCGTGTTAAATAAATTTTAAGTGTTGGAAAATAAGTGCAGAGTGAAAACATAATTAATTCCGGCAGACGACTGCGTATCAAAAATTTAGCACAGAGTAACAGTGTTTCGCAACGGAGCGTGTGAGGCTCTTAAATCCTCTTAACTAACTCCTCATAGTCGGGTGCTAAAATATAATTACTTTTGCTCTCAAACCGGGTTCGTACACTAAAATCGCTGTGAAAGTGTCGCTCTATATCTTTATATAATGTGATGTGCTGGTGGAGTGTTGTCGAGTTAGCAGTTCTGCATGGAGTAGGATAAAACGCTATTAAGGACATAATGAATAAATATATCCTGCTCTGCTCTTTATTGCTGTGCCTTCAATTATGTAAGTGATACAGAAAAACCTCGGCAGGATTAATACCTTAAGCTCGCCCCATAAAGGCATGTATCCTTGTATCAATGATGACCGCACGTATTCAATCACAGATATACGGTTGTAGTATCTACTCGTATGAAATTACACAATGGATGTACCCGCACAATCCCACTTAACGTGGATCAGCATTTACTAGGGATTTGCCGAACAGTTTTGATGAAATTTAAACCTTTGCGTTATCGAAACATTATTCATTAACACTGACCACACCCACTGAACAAATATACAGCTTTTAAATTCAAAGTCTATAAGTTATTAATAAAATATTTTTTTATAAAATAAAATAAGTGCATTTAAAGTCTTCTAACCCTTCGAAACTTAACTATAGTGTTCAATGTAAGGTTTTTTTTTCAAATTTCCTATGTTACTGCTAATTATACTCAATTTTTTTATTGTAATTATTAAAAATAAATAAATTGTTATGTTTCGGCATCTGTTTATTGCCAAACATTTCAATTGCGTAACCAACATTAAATTTGCCTACCACGAGCCTACTACTTAAGTGTGAAACTATATATATATATATATATATATATATATATATATATATATATATATATATATATATATACCTAAATACAAGAAACAGTTTAGCGTTTACTCCTACTGAGTTACACAACGGATATGCCCGCACAAACTCACTTGGGGGGCGATACATGTAACAAGAAAAAAAAAATCGATTTTTTTTTTTTTCATAAATCGTTACAATAACATCTCAAAAATATGCCTGTAAATATTCAAAACAAAATTATCATTATTTATACAATAAAAACTCATTTAAGTGCCACGCCTCAACTCTTATCTGTTCTATGTGTCAAAACTTTAAACGCGTTTTTCTCAAAACGACATTTTTGAAACTTGCGGGCGGGATAACTCAAAAAGTTCTCAACCGATTCCAATGAAATTTTGCACACATCTACTTTACAGTAATAGCTTCTAGTTAAACCTCAAACATTCCAAAAAATGTTTCAAAAAATTAACCCTTTTACCAAAAAAACCATTGAAAAAAAGGTGAAAAATCGAACTTTTTTTTTCTAAGGTGTGCCAATTTACGATTTTGTGACTTTTTTAATTTTTTTTTGGTTTAACTAGAAGATATATGTTTCATGAACACGTACAAACTAATTTTTTTAAATTCAGATCACCGTACGAAAAGTGAGAACGCCCGCAAATTGATGGCGTTTCCCGAGAGGGTCTTGGCAGATTTATTTTTACGGCAGCCATTTAAAAAGAAAAAAATAAAAAAAAATTTTTTTTGTGTATTTTAATATATAATAAATAACCCTAAAAAAGTTCAAAAAGATTCAATCATTCCTTCCCAGTTTAAAAAGTCCTCAAAAAATGGTAAAAATTAAGGCGATTACATGTATCGCCCCCCTTAACACAGATCAGCATCTCTATGCATTAGAGACCATTCATCGAAGTGTAGTTTCCCAAATCGTGGAGCTTTTGAAATATTTTAACTATTGTATTTTAATCTTTACCTTTAGTAACAAAATTCATTATAGTTCTAAGCCACGCCCTTTGGATTCACATTAATTTAGGATTCGCAAAACCCAACATATTTTTTTAATGTACATTAACCAACATGGCTAAAGACTAAATGAATGAATTTGTTTTCACAATTTACAGTTGACTGAATATTATTTTCTTTTATAATATCAATCGACCATAAAACTTAATTAGTCAAAAACTCTTTCAACAGAATTGTACGGCAGTTATGTGACAGCATCTTTGAATTTAATGTTTAACATAAAAGTATCGTGCCGACCCAATTTATTTAGTTATAAATAGGTCTGAAGACTGTATGCATCACCCCGAGATGTAAAAACTTACGAATTAAGCGACATTCAACCAAAGTTAATTAACAAACTTTTTCAAATAAAAAAGACGAAATACATTGGAAAAAGGAAGAGCAGTATGCAGAGATTATATTGAGAAAAGATTAATTAAATTTAAAAAATCATAAAATAAATGAAACTATTAACTATTAAAAAAATAAATAAGAGCGATAAGCAGAGATTATACTGATAGTTATTTAAATTTTAAAGAAATATAAAATATATTTTCATTCTATGAACAATAAGTTACTAAATTAGAATGTCGCATTAGAAAATACAACAATAAATATTATAATAATAAATGTAAAATAATATTTTTGAAATGTTTAAATCTTATTGTATCATTTTGCAAAGTTTATTTTGCAATGGAATCTGAGAGTAAATATGATGTTCGAAGAGAACAAGCAAATGCTTTTATTAAATACAGATATATTTTGAAAATAAAGATATCGTAAAGATACGTTTACAAGTACAAATATATATATATATATATATATATATATATATATATATATATATATATCGTAAAGATACGTTTACAAGTACAAATATATATATATATATATATATATATATATATATATACATCATATATATGATGAATGTGCGTATATCTCGTATCTATGTATAAAGTGCGTACGCAGTCAAATACATGTATTCGTGATTTTATCCTGATCAGCTAATAGTAATTGAAATAGAATTGCTTATTCTGTAGTTCTTCTTCGACTGTAGTAGATTGAAGTGTTCGTTACATGTTGAAATTACTTCGTTTTATCGCTAATCACGCAAAATTTAACTGTAAAATACTAGCAAGTAACTCTTCACTTACATAACCAACCTTTGTTATTACTTGCGCAACATTGCAAATAAACAAATAGAAATTGACATAAATATATATATATATATATATATATATATATTAAAGTATTAAAACGGAACAAAATCCAATAAATTGAAGTTGCTCTTTATTGTTTTGTTCTCTTTGTTATTTAAAAAAGTGCATTCAAAAGTTTGTTGAAATCTTTATTAACGTTCCGTCGAAGAATTCTTTTGTGTATGAATTCTAAGAACAAAATTATAATGCGAAGACATTTATATATATATATATATATATATATATATTTGCATTAAACCGTATGTCGTTGTTTATACAAATTATTTGCTTAACAGAGTCGAGTGCGACACATGTGCTTCAGCTAAAGCAGTAACAACATTATATAAATTTAGTGAATTTGTTGCTTCTCTGAAAATAAGGCCTTATTATCCTTATTATGCAGTCATATTTACACTACGTAACGTTCGCTTTGTTTGTCTAATAATTTACGATTCTCTCTCTTCGCTTCTAAATTTATGTAACGTTAACACGGTGAAAATTCCAAAATCCCTTTTAAAAACCGACGGTTCACCTGTAAGAGCCTCAACACTCGGCTTATTATTTTTAATGATACATTGCAATGATTAAAACGCCCATATTTTTCTAAAGGGACTCGTAACACGTACTCTTTTAGGCAATTTTTTTCCTTCGGAAGCACCAACAAAATATCTTCTCGGTAATATCGCGAGTGGAATTCTCATGATTTAATAACGAATTCTATGTTTTCATGAGCTTATATAAATTTTATGCTAATATTTCTGCGCGCTACGTGCGCTACGCCGACCGTAGCATATTTCGAAGAAATGAAATACAATGCAGTTTCCTCGCCGCGTAAGAAAAGAACAATTCTGCCAAACGTATACGTTTGTATATTGTCTTATGTGCATAGAAGATCGCAATGCGTCTCCTCTATAGCAAGGGATGCAGAGAAAGATGAATGATACGACTCGAAATTACGTACAAAGTGCACTACTGTTCCAAGAACGCTGAGAAATACGCGATAGAATTTAATTTCATAGCTGATGACATATGCAAAGAACTCTATTTAATTTATTATTGCACAAATTTACATTGTGTTTCTATTAATGACTTAAAACTCTACTAACAATAACCATGGACGCAGTCAATCAAGTTTTAATAAATTTACACAAATGTATATGGCATATAGTTTTATATATGAAATTGCACATATTTTGTATTATAAAAACTCAATAGAACATTAAATTCATTGTTTAGCACAAAAACTTCATTTGAAAATTTTATATTTACTTCACTTGAGATAAAAATAGAACTGTAAATTACTCAGAAATTTAATAAGTCATTCCTGAATCAATTGGGACTTATAATATGTTTACTCTGATTGGCTAAAAAAATATATAATACCAAATATTTATTATTAATCGTTATTATATTGCATCAACTATAAAATCAAATAAATATAAGTTAAAATTTTGAATTTTGTTTTGCATGTGTGCATATACGTATATTGCTTAAGACGATAATCGTCAAATAAATATTGTAAATTATTAAAAAAAACTATTCCACAAAAAATCCATTAACAAATAAATAAAAAGCATTCCGTAAAATAAGAGACATTTTTGATATATTTACCTATATATGCAAAAATATCTATCTTATTATTAAACATCAACAAAAAATCAGTTGAATATGAACAAAATATTTAATAGACGTTTCCATAACGTCCAATCACGTATACAAGTTGTACTTACTAGTAATTGATCTATTAAGTAAATTTATATTAGTTTGTTAATTATTTACAACTTTTATTTTACACGTATATATAAATGTATAAGCTTGACAAGAGCCTGAAATAATATCTATTATTATTGATTATGGCTTGCTTATAAATAAATAAATAAATATATATATATATATATATATATATATATGAATTATGAAGAAAATCTTACCTTTCGTGCTTAACCACAATCTTTCTTGATTATTGCATCTCGTCAATTTGTTTCTCATTTTTTTCAAAATTATTCTTTTATCTTGATAACTGAAACAAGCAAAATCAGAATTATTAAAAATTGATTGATATAGTACAATTGTGCTATAATTTAGAAGATATTTAATTTGTTAGTGCTGTACTCAGAAAAGGTTTATTGAACAATATAGTCTTATAAAGGTGACTTTATATCCACTTTTTGATGACATATTAAATAAAATGTTTTATTTCCTTCTTATTAAGTTTACTACTTTTTCTTAATGAATTCTCAAAATTTTATTATATTACTTTACTGATTCATCATTGTAGAAATGTGTTTTATTTGCTGTTCTGCAAAAATTTACCACTTTCACCCCAAAAATTTACTACGTTCACCCCATAGGCGCGATAAAATGGGACGGCCAGAGGGGCGAGCAGGTCCAAAGTCTTAATTTTGAAAGGATTTTGAGCTAATAAATAATAACTACATAGGCACATTTTTTACAGAGAAACACTGAAAGGTCAGAAATATTCTTAAGCAGAAATGTAATAACGAATAATTTAATTCATGTTTTGTAAAATTGCCTCTCTTAATCAACTTTACTTTTTTATTTACTATTTTTTATTATGCCAGGGTAATAAAGGTTTAGGTGTTTCTTTTTAGCCCACCTTTGTGTAAGCTTTTATAAAGGTTATATAAAAAAGACTATTGAACCTAACTTAAAATTAACACAATACAAATTAAAATACATCCTATAAAACAATTAAATAACGTTTACTTAAAAATTATATTAAGATTTTGTAAACTAAACAACAGTGCTCGCAACCAAAAAACTAACAACGAAAATAATACTCTTGTTATAATCCATAACATAACAAGATTATTTACAAAATTGACTTTTATACCTTCGAAAGCAACGTTGAAAGAATCAAAGTTTAAAATTTTATTTCAAATATTGTTGTTATTAACTTTACTTGTTTTCCAGATATCGGTGGTGAACCTTTTTACCCGCGGACGTTTAAGCCCTACTCTATCCTATATTAAAAATAAATAAAATATATAACAAATGAATGAATATCAAAATCCATTCAATAATAATAAAATATTCGAGACAAAATTTTATTTCGACTGTGTATGAGACAAACATGTTATCGTTAACCACTCGAGTTTATTAACGAGCACTAGACTCTGAAGTGGCCTGTGATGAATGCGTACAATAAGATGTAATGCGAAAATTGAAACCCCTTTATGGCAGCGGCAGATCCACCCTACTCTATATTGCCGCAAAACACGCTCATGGTTTTTATTTCTTCACCCTTTTATTTCTCTATCTGCATTCGCTTTTCGTTTTATATTTTATTCAGGTCATATATCGTTGCGAATGCTGGAATATATCTCTAATAACGATCACTTTAATATCAAACCACTTTAGAAATTAATTACTAACGTTTCTATAATCAAATTAATGTATAAGACACAATTATTTAAAATGACAAAATAACATTTGTAACAATTTTTAAAATGATTAATATGGATGGTAATCTGACTATATTAATTTGAGTTCGTTAGTATTTCGTGCGGTAGAGCAGAGCACATAAGTCCGATATGACTTTGAGCAATTAGTTTGTGAATACCAAACTAATTATCTAATCATAACCAATATCACATTTCGAATAACCAACTAAAGGACTATGTTCTGTAAAGCTCCAGCTTATTGATCATTGTAAAAATATGTTTTTATGCTACTTTTCAAAAATTTGTCACCTGGTTTTTTTACACCATAGGCGAGGTAAAAAAGGATAGTCAAAAGGGCATAAAGATCCATCTTTTTATTTTTAATTTAAACGTTTTCTAAAATAATTGCTATATTAATTAATTAATTCAGTTTAATTATTAGGTTGAACAAAAAATTAGAAATCATAATCTAAATATGTACTTTATAAAAAATTATCTACTTTTACTTTCTTATAAATCTAGCTTAGTTATTTCCGTTCAATTTATCATAATTTTTCTTATTGTTACTTGAAATATAATCTTTACAAATGTTATGAATACAAATTCTATCTGAAATACATATTTCGCTGGATTTTTTTTTATAAAATCACACTAAATGCTTTTGTATGGAACTTGTCAGTAAAATTCATCATCAGAGTTGGAATAACTATTTACTTAATTTCTCTCTTCTGTAATTGCTTTTTTTAACTCATTTGCCATTTTTAGTTACAATTTTCTCATTGTTTACATTTCGCTATTGTAAAGGAGATTCTTTTTACCCCAAAAGTAAAAATACTAACGACGAAAAAAACTTAAGTTAAAAATTTGACAAAGTAGCCGTTTATCTAAATAAAAAAGTTCTTTATTACGTACTTTATTTGTATTGGATTATATAATTTATTTTATTCTTTCTAATAACTTAATTCGCAAATTGTTTAAATTAGCCGTATATTTTTAAATAGTTATTTTCTGCAAATATTATTCTTTATTTCCGCTATATTATTTTATTTTTATCCATATATATATAATTACTAATAACAAAGAAAATATCCCTTCTTTAAATCCATATTCGATTATAGACTGGTTTTGTTTACCTATCTGTTTGCAAAACATTGTTTCGGTCTTGATATAATTAGGATACCTCGAAGGTCTGCCAGAACATGGATGCTGATATTAAGAAAAGGGTTCGGAGTATCTTTAAACTGTGATTAAACTTACTACTGATCATGACAAGGGTCTGAAGTTTAATTGAATATTAATGCTAACTATAATGTTTGAGATCTAGCGATTATACTAACAAAATCCATGTTGTATATTTTAAACAAAAGAATTAATTTGATTTTTCTTTAGCGTAAAAAACAATTTGTGATAATTTGTAATCAATTACACATCCAGAAATTTCGTAACTGTTGACATTTAATTGAGTTTCCTCAAACGAATTTAGGCCTTTCTTTGATATATAAACATTGTATTCTCTTAGGTACGTTATACATCGTTGAGTAAATTCAGCACAAACCATCTAATAAAATTATTTCGATTTAATGACCTATTTACTAACAGTATATTTCACCACAAAAATTAAGTTACGTGTATTTGGGGTTTTGTCAGCACTATAAACGTGACAGAATTTGGAATAATGCCATAACCTTCTTTCAAAGATAACAGGATGCTTTATACTGTCCTATAGATATATTTATATGTAACTTTTCAGAGAAATAGTTCACAGATTCTGATTCACAACTTAAAAAAAAATAAGTATGTCAGGTTTCTGAACACAATTACCTACTTCTTAGAGTTCAATTTTACGAATCAGATTTCAATTCGAAACGTAGCTCTCGGGATAAATTACATACGCAATTATTAAAACTCAAAAATTACGGATTGTATTAAATAATAATAACAATATATAGACAAATATTAGTTTTATTTTTACGTTCCAAAGATATACGGATTTCCTATAAATAAGACTTAATGCAATACTTTTCATGGATTACACAAACGTTTCAGAAGCCAATTAAAAATTTTCATTTATACGAGATGATCAAAACGTATTGAAGAATAGTTATTACAAGTTGCAATTAGTGCTTCCATTTCGTTATGATAACTTTGCCAACAATCGGTTTTCGTGCATAGTAGAATACTTTGAATTTCCGGATGCTGCGGCTACACATCGATATGACGGAATTTCTACATTAATGGAAATGAACATTTTAATAATATGCAAATTTTAAAGTAAGAATAGAGTATTATTATTCTGACGAGATATTTAAATCAACATTCATTTTCTACAAAGTCGAATTTAGTTGAGGTGTTGTTATATAACGCTTAAATTTCTAATTTAAATATAAATGCAATAGTAAATGTGAAATATTAAACATATTATTGACACAGTACATGTATATGATATATTTATTTGCCAATGTTATGACAAGGGCATGTTACGCTCCAACTTCCATACATTATGCTAACGTATCATACTGAATACGGTCCAAATGTCATGTATTTGCTGTGCATTCATGCGTTTTACACATAAACTTCTATGTCACTTGTATGTTATGAAGCTGAGTCAGAAAGACCCTGTTACCTAAAATCTTTTTTTTGACATTTGTGCGGTTTCTAGATTAGGTTTTCTATCTGAAAACCGAACAATAACGCCTGACTGCATAACAACCACATGGCTTTTGTCAATATTTAGTATGAAAAGTTCTTCATAACATAGCCTTTCCATAACATTGGTCTGCTGTGAAGCAGAATCGGTCTATTAATTTTTAATTCATATATATGTACATAAAACTATTAAACTTACTATTTATTAAAATTAATGTGAATTAATAATTAGTAATAATTAATAATTATAAGTAAATAAGTAAATATTATATTATAGAACAGAATTATTAAAGTAATAGGAACTGTATTATTTCCTAAAATTATATCGAAACTATCGTCCTTTGATTCATAATTACAATTTTCAATCAGACATTTTACAATGAAAAAAATTATAAACTCTTCAAATAATTGTAAAAATTGTATTGTAAATTAACATAATGTTAATTAATTTAAAATTATCATTAAAAGTTTCATTATTGGTTTATAGGCCATAAGCATTTAAAAGTTTAAGTGAACGACATTTGTCTATAATAAATATAATTCCTAGTAAAAAATAATACATTTTTTATGATATTCAAATAATGACGATCCTATATATCATTTCTAAAAAATTCACACGATGTTCCACACCGTCATTGTAATTCTTTGCATGCCAAACACCGTTCCCTGAGTACTAAACTTTACGCGCTTACTAACATAAGTTATTCTTCAAACAAATACTTAGTTACAAACTTATAATATGATCCATAGTATCTTTTCCAATATATAGGTAATATTTCACTGGAAAACGTGTCATCCAAGAACAAACTTAGTCTAAAAATCATATTTTAAACTTGGTATTGCTTTTGATAATAGTATTGTATTTCAAACCAAAAGTAATTTAAAGTCCGAAGGATGCAAAGTTGTAGTTTGATGTATAATTAGTAATTAAACTCTACTTAAATTCCTTATATTAGCATGCAAAGATTTAGAGAAATTGTATACACAAATTGTAATTTTAATAATTCACTAAAGAAGTTGATTATAGTTTATCTAGAACTTGAAAAGTTTGCTCTTTAATTCCAAAATTTTAATTGAACATTCATATATGAAAACTATAACTTGACGTAATTAACTCTTTTCTTAAATTGTACGTCTCATATACTTTTATTGAGTTTTCGTGCACTATAAATTACATGCTGACATATTATGTACTCGAGTAATATTATGTACACGTACATAGTGTACTATTGTAAACTTCTAAAGAATAATGTACATATGCATTATTATGAACCAGAACACTATTGCATACTCATATTCCATTACGTCTTCTTGCACTATTATGTACTCGTACACTATTTCCTACTCATACACTATTTCCAACTCGTAAATTATCATGTGCTCGTAAAGTAGTATATAATCCAAAATTAATATAAACTCTAATATTTTTACATTTTCTCAATTCAGCAAACTCGGATACTTACCTTTCAGTTTTATCGAATATTCTTATTTCTCGAATATTATAAGAAATAGCCCTAAAGGTCCTAAATGAAATTGAAAACAAATAAATAATATTATACTTTCATGAAAATTCAAAAACATGAAGGTGGCATTATGGACAATAAAATCGTGAATTCATGTTATTCCATATTTGTACCGCAATACCCGAACCGAATCAAAAGGCAAAGGTAAGTACATCGTTTATTTTATGACTTAACATAACAATATAACACACCTTCAAATAACCTTATTTTATGATTTCTGTATTTCTGTATATATTTTCACGCTTCATCGAGAAATTTATATATAAATATATACATATATATATATATATATATATATATATATAATATAGCCCCATATACCGATATCTACCGACGTTTACAAGACAGCCTTTATTAAATTCTTGTACCGATTACTCGAGACGTGGCATTCTGCTGTTAAAAGGGTGATAGAAAATACTGATAAATTAAACATAATAAATATCTCTACTCCAGAAAACAAAATAACAATTGTATTAAAAAATGTCGGACGATCTCGAGTTGTCAGCATTTCGTTCATCAAAACATTAATCATGCTTAAACACCAAAGCTTTCTGTTTCTTTGTGACAGTTATAATTACGTCTAATAAATTTTAAACATTCAATTTATAATTTTATATAAGAGAAAGAGAAATTGAAACAAGGTACAGCTTACGGAGTTTTCTATTTCAAAATATAAAATTTGTGTATTGGCATATTTCACTTGGGTGACATGATTAATGAGCCTAACGATATCAAACAAAAAACACAATTATTAGTGATATGTTTAGGATTAACTTATTTTTTAATATGTACCTAATGAGTTCATCATAGGTTTAGAAATTAAAAAAAAGAAAAAAAAACAGTCTAATTGTAAATAAATTACAAATTCTCTCACACTAATAAATTGTATTTTCTGAATTATTTGTATTATTTATTGTAACTCAATTTTTATTGTTAATACTATTTGTAATAAATCAAAAATATAACACACACATAAATATATAGGTCTTTTTTTACTTAAAAACATGTTTTTATATTTATATTCATTTTATCAAGTGAAAATCTATATAAAGTAGTGTTTGATTTTAAGCTGTCCGAGACAGAAATAGGACGGGAATTTGTGATTGCAAAATTAAACTTTTACCATTATGCCTCGGGCAAACTCATTTAACAAATGTGAACAGACTATATATTATAGTCAATAAAAATTGGAACTTCATAGGTATTGCTTCTATACGTTTGCGCCATGATCAGGAAGTCAATTTCAAAACAAAACACCATTCTTCACTTCCTAAAATATTACGAACAGCATCCCTGTCAGTTCCTCTGGGAAACATTTACATAATTTCATCCGATCCACTTTGATATCCACATCACATATGTACACATTTATAAATCATGACCATATTATATGTGTTCATATCTAACCTTCATGGTTGTCATAAACAATGTAATCTACTTCATAATCAGATGTCAAGCTGGGCAGCTCTACGGAATATATTAATGGATTCATTCAAATTATTACTATTCAACAGTTATATTTTAGTACAAAATCGTAATATGCATTTTGATGCGAAAATTATTGATATTACTAGTTGTGGTTGTATTACAAGATTATGTCACTATCTGGCCTCTTATGGCACTGTTAATAATATTATAACATTAATAATATTATATTTTCAAATTTTCGAAACGGCAACCGTCGTAAAATGGTTCGGATATGGGCGAAAAAAAGGTACCTTTACCAGCTGCGCAGTAGCTGTGTCCGCCACTTTGGGCTTAGTCAGTCCCCATTTCATGTAGGATAGGTATAGAGGAATCGATGCACAAAATCTCAGGTGTCGTAAAATACATACTGTCATCCGCCCACGGGCTCTTGGACTATAGGGGCTAAATTAGAAAAAAAGTGTATATTCACCTCATGATGACCGAGCGAACAAGAGAAGTATTTACACGTCAATCATTCTATATCCCAAAACATTCCAAATATTCAAAAAAAAAACGACAGCACAAAATTCCAAAACTTTTTGCGAAATTATTTAAATTCCACGCTTCTCTATCTTTCGCTTAGCGGTCTTTAATCTTCCATTCATCCATCAACTCAGGCAACGGAAGATTACAGACCCCGATCCGAAGTACACATGATGCATAATTAAACGTCCCAATGATTATTCCAGGCCCGTTCGTAAAGTGTTCGAGAAAATTCCAAATGGAGTTTCTACAAGATCGGCCAACGCCTGGAACAGGGCCGTACTTCGACACCAGTGTGCCGCAGAATTATACGGGACTCGTGGGTCAGCCTATAAGTCTACTGTGCAAGGTCAAGAATTTGGGAAACAGAACGGTATGTGATAATATATTGATTTATTCATACATTAATTATGTAATTAACAAATTTATACATCACTAATAATTCGACTAAGCATTCCACTCGGATGCTGCCGTTCCGACGCAAAATACGTATTAATTTAGGAATTTGCGAGTGAAAAAGGAAATAACAGATATAAAATAATTTATAAATAGTGTACGTTAATAGACATATATAAAGTATAATATTAAAATTATCTGTAATTTGTAGAATCTAGTAATATTTTGGATGGTGAATTTATAAAAAAAGGTCGTTCAAGCATCCATTAAAATAAATAAAAATAAAAAATAAAAATAAAACTACCTTGTTTTCCAGCCATAATTTTTCAGTCTTATTTTAAAACAGGCTAATAAGCAACAACAACAATAAACAATTATTGAAAATATCTAATATAATGTAAATATATAAACATTAAGGATATTATTTATTATAAACTTATTATATTTTCTATCATATATATATATATATATATATATATATATATATATATATACATATATATACATACATATATATGTAAAATCATTATTTATCAAAGGCTTCAAAGGTTTCCAAGTTCTCATTATCTGCGGTATAAATTATAATTACTTCGAGAGATAAAATATGAATAAAGCAATCGACTGCGTAGGTATATATATGACTATGCTCAGGCATACTTGTATGTAATAGTATTTGTACTTATTATACAAATAAAAACGATTTCAACGCTCTTTCATCCTTTATATGGGCGCTACGCCCTTTAAATATTTCATTTATTCTGTTTATCCTAATTCTTTATCAATCAATCGCCCAACAATGGTTATTTTGAAACACTTCGATCGATTAACGAAGCCTTTCATTGTTCGTGATTTATTTGAATTTGTCTGATTTTACTTCAGAACGTAAATTCATTACGGCCCATTGATTGTTTCCTTTTGTGTATCGAAGCACAATAGCTTTTTAGAATAATTCACGCAGCACACACGTTTATATCACAAAATCTAAATGGACGAATATTGCGAATGGCTAGAATTAAATTTCGAACGGGGTTGTTTTAAAATTTGACGCGGTGTTTCAGAAATGACAATCATTCGAGACTCATCTGGCGTAGGTGTACAGAGAAATATCACGTGCCCTATAGAATTAAGTATTAAACGAAAGCGATTATAAAGGGTTGGTTAATAACGGGGTAAGTCGGATCATGTAAATTATTTTATGCGTTTGAGATAATTTTGAATCTATTAACGCAAAAGGATTATTATTATTTTGGTCAGATTATCCAAGGCACGTTTGGAAAATGTTGCAATGCTTTATTAATTGTAGAAAGTAATACCACGGTAAAAATGTTTGTCATTGAAATTATAGAAAGATTTTCTTCTATTGCCTATTTCAAATTTATGATTTTTTTACGCAAAAATGATCGTAATTGGAATTAACAACCCTTATACATATTTAGTGGGATAAAATTGCACGAAAAACATAAATTATACTGAAACTGTTATAGCACTATTCTATACAATATGCTTATGATAAGAATGATGATGGCGATAAATTCATAATAATTCTGATTTTTTCTAAATAAATTGTTATATTGGTCAAAAAAAGATATGGATCCTAAAACGAGAGATTGTTAATTATATTTAATAGCACAGTTTAAACTGGATTTGCAAACAATATTATGCAATACTTCTGTAACGTATAATATAAATTATTTGCTTATTATTTTAATGTGAACTAATAGTTTTATGAAAAATACTTTTATAAATTACGTACCTAAAGCAACTAATTGCTTTTGCAAATATAAATTTAAATTTAATTAAAAATTTAAGATATAATTAAACGCCAAGCAATCTTTCTTTCATCATGCACTTCTAGCAGGACTTTATTTCTCCAGCTTTTCTCTGCAATAAACTGCAAACAGCAAAAATACGAGAACGTAATGTCATCAAACGACATGATAAGGCGCTCTATTCATAAAATTTAGTTCGGTGTACAACCAAGATTTTAAAATAAAAATATGTACTTACAAGCGCATATATATTCGCATGAACAACAAAGTTGGCCACTTCTACAATAAAGCACGTTCGATATGAATACGTTAAGTGGATGCAGAAGTTGAAGCTCGGTGCAGCTTCAAGTTTACACATGTAAAACCGTTCGTTTCGCGTTAAAATACAACAGTCTGTTAGAGAATGGACAGTAAGAGTCGTTGCTAGCTAGCATTCATATTTGCACGAATGCATTCATTAGAGTGGGCAGCTAGGGAAGAAGATAACAATGCTATGCAAAACTAAGTCCGCACGTACTGCCCGTTCATTGTGAAAACGCGGATCGCAATCGACTACAAAATACAAATTCTAGAGGTAATGACATTTGATAGCAATCCTAGTTCAAAGGTTTGATGAAGATATATATCACACATTTGAATTTGATAGGTCAAAGTTCGCAGTGCACAATGCAAATACCAAGTGTATACATAAGGGCACCCAGGCGACATATGACGAACCATTGAACATTGAACATTTTCGAACCATTAAAAACATTATAAAAAGTAATACAAAATATTTGATAAATATCGTTCATTTATAAAATAAATTACCATTCTCACGAAAATTTATTCGGATGAATCAAAATAAAAATAGAAATAGCTCTAAGTGCAATACGCATTGCAATAAAAATGTTGTATGTAGTAGGACAATTCTTTATAATGCACGTCAAACATAGTACGAATTGAAAATTTTTAGATTTAATAGAATTAAGCTTATATTATTTCATGAGCCTCAAATCATTTAAAATTTATTTCCCAAAATTTGATCCATATCATTCATATCCATTATGTACAAAAAAGAACTAGTTGTGAAAATAAATTTCAATCCGACATCAGTTGCACCACTGACTGCATTTCGACTCATAGATACAAATTCGTTTATGCAGTTTATGCAAAATATTTACTATCACTAACATGATTAATTTTAAACGTAAACATATCTGCAGGTCCATGCTAATTTAAAGCAGTCTACAAATTGGAAACCTTGTTATATGTTGTCACATGTCTCTAGTTCCTAGTTTCAGAGTTGAGTTTGCAACAATCCAAGCAAATTTACAGCAAGAACAAAATTGAATGCCTCAATAGCACTAAGAGAAATACTATAGTAGTGAATATTGTATTAAATATGAATGGTAATAATTGAGAAATATTCTCTAAATAAAGAGGAAGAAAGTTAAAATTATGAAATAAAAGTAAAAGCATCATCAAAAGATTTTTTTAAAACAGAAATTCGTGGTTTGATTTAAATTGTGTGCACAGAAATAATATAATAATGTTAAAATATTAATAATGATGCAAAATAATTCAAATTTTACAGAAAAATTCTTTATGTTATTTGAAACATCCATGAAATTATCTGTAATAATTGCTAATATATTAATTCAAAAAAGCAATTCGTTTGTATCGGTAAATTTATTTTATATAAATACAACTATTGATGTCAAAATTACCTCTAGGAAGATCAAACTAATAGTTTCCAATTTATCTCTTCCGCACCAAAGCGACAGAAATGTCGTTTTCATACATCAAAGCCGTTAGTGGCCATCCTAGCCCGGATATTAAACAAGCGGCCGGCGCTTATTTCTCTAATTTACCTAAGCTCGTAATTTACAGAGGATCAAACACAACTCATATCGTTTAGACGCAATTTAGATATAATGAGATGCAAATTAACTACACATTACTGGCACATAGGAGTCGGTGATACGACATAGTATGATAATGAGGAAAACATCATACGCACCCATAAACATTATTCAATAATGACGTGACTGTGTACATGGGATCCAACAATAGCTGTCAGGGAATGCATAGTGACGTGAATGAGTTTTCAGTGAAAACTTTCCTCTGTGTAATAGGAAATTCATGTTATACATTATCTCATCCACTGCAACTTTTTTAACAAAATAATCATAATGTGGGGCTCTTTTCTGAAAGAACTTCTTTAGTGGTGAGATGATGGTAGATATGAAACGCATATTTTAACATTTTGTATTTATCATTTTAAAAACGTAGCAACGTAGCAATCAGCATTAAGAATCAGCTCCTAATAAAAATCAAAAATATATACACCTGCATTAAATAAGTTTCTCATCGGATCTTAACAGTTTGGAGCACCTTTTTTAGGCGAAAGCTTGGACAAAACAAAATAAACAATGTTTTAAATATTAATTAAATGATTTTTGAAATATTCTTACCATCCTTAATGATGTACTCAACTCATGCAATAATTTTAAAATATCCGCACCCTCTTTATTATATATATAAAAAAGAACTCAAGCGCAAGAGGTAATATGAACTGCAACCAAAAAAAGAAAAGCGAACACACTCGACTTTCATAAAAGTCATAATTCAGGACGAACAAAACGATGTTCTCTAAGTACCATAGTCGTCGCTCTCAACAATATGTTCAAAGTTTTATTATTTATAAGAATCTAAGAAACCATCTGGAGAATAACAAATTGCATAAAATGAGGACATGAGAGAAGTAATCATATGACATATAATCAAATGTTATTGAATAGCTATTTGAAAGTTTGAAAAAGTTGGGTATTTATTAAGTTTCCTTTCAATTTCGTTCTACCATAAACTATATAAGAATGTATTAAAATCTGTATGTTTTGGCATTATGTATATTCTATAAAGAATAATTGGATTTAATTATTATTACAATTCTTTCTCTCTCAAAAGTGCATGCAAGTTGCACATGAGTTTTCAATTTCTAACTACTCAGCCGCGTCGTGTTCAAAGCGCGCAATCTATTTGCTCGAATTTATAGTTCATATCTTTTAAATTATATTCCCGTTTTATGCAGCATATAAAAATGAATATATTTGGAATATATTTACAGAACTACATTTTTTATACATGTATAATAAAATACTTAACCAATACGTAATAATAGCATTGAATTCATGGCATTTATTGACATTTTTGATCAAGCATTCAAATGTAATAATAAAACACATTTCGAATATAGTTATTGATATTATGCACTATGATAATATCATTGTTTAGAAAATGTATGTAAAAATCAACCGTATTTTTGCAATAATACTTAAATTTTGTTAAATGTCTAAGTTTATATGTATAATCATCACATTTATTCTTCGTAAACGTTGTCTTATAGTGTGTCCTCAAAGTAAAAGTTTTAGCCCGTCCTAGTAGATAGAAAACGCATTATGTCTTTACTAAGTAGAGGCAACAAGTTGTTGATTGATTCTCGAAGAAAAATAGAAAAACACCACTGGAAGACTTATCTAATCAAGAAACTTATTGCAATCTGCGAAAAACTTATATAGTTCAAATCTGTACTAAAATGACGTTCATATTTCAATTACAATCCTGATTGAATTTTTATTTTGTATCAGATATTCGTTATATAGTATTTATACTAAAACTTTTTGACTGTTTTATATCCAAAAAACCGTAAATATTACCTCGTGCTTTGAATAAAAGTCCACAGAACTGTGTAAAATATGATAATACCATGATGTTTTTTTCATACGAATGTTAGTGATCATTTAAATATTTCATGAAAAATTGTTCGCAAGGTTATTTTAACGTTCTAAAAGTAAAACGTAAATCAAAAAGTTTCAATGGAACCGCATTAGAATTTCAATGTCTAGTACGTATAAGGTACTCCCAGTTACTAAGATATTCATAATTCATATTCCAGTCGGAGAAAAGAGACGTCAAAAGAACATGGGTTATTAAATCTTAACGAAAAGGCTAAATCAGCAAAAATAAACAGAAGTATGCATTAATAAATTGCTCCGAGGATGGAAGGCGAATGAATACAAATAAGAAGGAATCGGAATAGAATGCGTGAATAAGACGCAATGGCAGATTTGCAAATTTTAAAAGCTTTAAAAATACTGAATGTCTAAGTAGGATCGCTTTTTTAGAAGAATAAGAAGAGTTTATTTCCATTGCGTAAGGTGAAGAAGGTTTGGAATATATAAATCTCAAATAAGTCATAATTAATAGCATTACAAAATTATAATTCCCATTAAAAATTTTTTACAGAAGGATTGAGAAAGCTTAAATATATATATCGACATCTATAAAAGGACCAACAATTAATTAACAAACAACAAAGTTTACTTTATAGTAAATTAAAATTTTTATAATTATAATCAGTAACTTTGATAAAGAAAAACGTATGTCCATGTTAATGATAAAATTACTAATTATATTATAAGATTCTTCTAGAGCATTGTCATTCTAATATTCACTCCCTTTAATTTCGCTATGAACATTGCCAATGCCCTCTGGAAATCTCTCGTTATTATATAATTTACATGTTATTTTCATCATAAAAATGATAATTCGAAGCGCATATTTTTAGTTATAAGCAAACTGTGTAAGATATAAGTTTGTCCAACAAAAGTTTGTCACAAAATTCCTGTGAATGTTTTGCAAACTTTAGGAATAAGAGTTCAAAGTAATGGATATTCATACGGCACCTAAAAATAGACACTCTACGAAGAAATAAAAATGCTATTTTATAAATAATAATATAAAATAATAAAAATTATTTCAAGTAAGAACGATACTATGCCATATTTGTTATTTATAGTAAACTTATATACGTATAAAATCAAAGAATAATTTTTTAAATAGGTTCGAATAAATTTTGTGATTAGCAAAAATACTAATTTAACTAATGCGCAAGTTTGTTTAATTCAACTGACACGTAAACGATTTTGTCCAATGATAATGCAATTATCAAAACTAGGAAACCTCTAATGAAATTCCACTTCATTGTACGAGTGCCGAAACAATTAATTTAACAGATACTGAAGAGCTATAAAAGATAGAATTAAATACTAATTAAGAAAATAAGAGTTTGTACAAATATATAATTAAAGGAGTTTTGTGATAGCTATTGATAAATAATTTTTTATTTAATAAATTCAAGGGTTTGTGTTTAGACAAATTTAATGAATCTTTTAAAGTATCTTATTATAGCTGTAGGTTCATAATTACCTCCTGATACTTAAAAGCTATAAAAGATTCAATTGAATAATAATAAGAGTTTGTATAAAAAATATTTCAAGGAGTTTTATGATAACTATTGATAAACAATTATTTGTATAATAAATTATTCTAATGCAAATATATTTAAAATAATTAAAGTTTATAAAATATAAATGAATGTTTAAAACATTCTGTGAATGTTTAATACACTATACATGTAAATCATATTTTTTGTTATATCAAAATATATGAAAAAATACATATAACTAGTGGGGTGGGTGGCATCGTGCCTTAAGGCAAATTGCTGGAACTTCCCGTACCGTAGAGAAATGTTCGAGGAATACTGAAGGTTTTCAAATAGATTATTATAAATATTATAACATTGTCTAATATTTATAAGAATTATATAAACTGAATTGCAAAGTTGAAATTATTTGTTTAAAGTATATTAGAACTATAGTCAGAATTAAAAATGTAGGAATCGAATGTTTTTTGAACCATTCAAATCGGTTGATCCGTACGCCCGAAAACGTGGACGAAAAATTGTATCCATACATACATACACACACACACATTTTTTCTGAAGTATGCCAAAATGTTCAAAAACCTTCAAAACGTCGAGAAATGTAAAAGTATTCAATTCCGATTTTCGGCCCATTACAATAACTTACCCTACGGGAAGTTAAAAATGTTTTAAAATATATTACAAGTGGTGTTTTGCCTTATAAAACATATTTGTTTAATAATAGCAGTTTCATTTAATTTAGTGATGTGTACTTTAGCTAAGTGCTCAAATATAACTAAAATTTTATTATCTGACTACCAATTTAGGTTCTATAATTTACGTTCTCATGTACATATATCAGTGTCGGACAGTTTGTAAAGATATAATGCTCTATTCGGTAAGCAAATGCAACAATGCATCTAAATATACTTCAAGAACACTGTTTCGCGTGTTTGTTTTTCATGTCATCTTGATAATAACTATGTTAATTATAAAATACGTCCCAAAGCATAGCCAGCATTAACCAACGATACAGAAATACAATTAATAGTTACGAAATTCTATCAAGTTAGTTTGACAAATCTATCCTAAACATGAGTTTCGAACTTTTCCCTGCAAACGTCCAAAGAAGATTTACGGACATATCATTTCCTAAACCCCGGCATAATAACAAATAGTGGAGTACACGTTAACAAATAGTGCAAACACGCTATATTTATGTCTCCGCCTCGGAACGGCGTCAGCAAACACGACATATGTTCGCATGCAGCGCGGCGTTTGTTCATACAGGTTACGGCTACCAGATATGCATGTGATCGAACCATTATAAAATACATCCGAGCTGGAAGTTAACAAATTGCTCCGGTAATAAACTCCAAGGGTGATGGGAAAATGGATATATAAAGCAAGAGTTAGTGAATGGAAATTGTGTAACACGATAGAGAAGTCTTCCGGAGCATTTACTATTTTACTCGAAAGGTACGAGCGGTTTGGCTTTCATGCATAAAAAAAGAATCGTGCGGTTTTCTATTAAATTTAATAATGATATAAATATTAACAATAACATTAAAAAATAATGGATATTTATTATTATCCTTGAATGGATATGATTGGTATAGATTAAGAAAACTCATCGCGTTTTTTGCTATCGATTTAGTTTTGTTGTAAAACAGTATATGGCAAAAGGTGGTAAAATATTCTAGATTTTATATACACACTTTGAATGTACAAAACATGAATAATAAATAATTATATATTCGGAAAATGCTTATTTTTCTATGACTAAATTTATATGATATTAGACCAGACATACATATTTGGCGAAAAAAATCTCTGTGTGTCTGGTAAAGTTAATTGACTTTTTTGCTATTGATTTAGTTTTATAGTAAAACAATGTATGGCAAAAGAGGTGCTGAATAATTTCTAGATTATATTAACATATTTTGAATGAACAAATAATAAATAAATTATATATTCGGAAAATGCTATATTTTTATAACTTATTCTATATATGAAAACAAAAGACTTCGTAAAAAAATAATTATAGCATTAGTTCAGATGTGATAAAATTTCATAAGCATTATAACCTGAAGTAAAAAAAAAGACACATATTTTTAATTTCCCGTAGGCTAAGTTATTGTAATCGTCCAAAAATCGAAATTATTTTTTTTTATTTCTTTACATTTTGAAGGTTTCTGAACATTTGGCATACCTCAGGGAAAATTGATATGGTGTGTGTGTATATATGGATACAATTTTCGTCCACGTTTTCGAGAGCACGTATCAACCGATTTGAATGGTTCAAAAAAACATTCAATTCCTATTGATAGGGAGATGTGCTGATTATTTTTTGGCAAAAGCAGATCCAGCCATTTTGGAGATGATGCAGAAAACAGAAATCCGAGAAAAGAAACATCCGATTTGAATGATCCAAAAAACATTCAATTCGTAATGACGAGTGATGATTAGTTTTTGGCAAAGGCAGGTCTAGCCGTTTTGGAGATATCAAGCTACATGTTAAAAAAATGGCAGTTTTTGAGAAATCATAAGATTTTAATGATTCAAAATAATTTTTGCTTATGTTGACGAAACGATTGCTTTAAAAAAAAATTTTTTTTAATGTTCAAAAAAATTGTTGAATATTGAAAATAATTCTAATTTTCTAAAATTTAATTCGTTTCGAGAAGATTCAACAATTTGCCTCAAGGCACGATGCCATACACCACTAGTGTTTTCTCATATCCTAACAGCAATCAGAGCCTTAACCCAATAATTAATCCATTCAGATTTGAAGATTTTATTATTAGGATTTATTTAATAGGACTGACTTTTTATTGGTGCAGCAATGCCGAGTTGAAGTTATTTTTACTTGCATACATATAAAAGATACAGAAAGGTACAAAATGTATTATAACAGAATACAGAGGCAGATCTGTGTTCTCAAAAAATGGTTAAGTTAAGACAATAGTTATTTTAACTGATTTTGTACTGCAGATGTAAATACTCTTGTAGTATATTGTATAGTATTGTCATAGCTGTAACATTTGAAGAAGTTTCAACCCTTCGATCCTCTAACTTATGTTCTGGATGAATATCAACTCTACCCTAAAACTTGTTTAAAACAATTTTACAAAAGTCTTCACCAGCTGGTGGTCTATTACGTCCGTAATAAACTCAACGAGCGACGCCAAAAGGGACGAAATTCGCTGTTCGCAGCCGCTCACCGAGGCATTATAATGAACGCGTTAACGACATGCAAGTCGCGAAATAAATTTATTTGAAAATTACAAGCAAAATTTTCTTGTTTAATATTAAAATCTCGAATAACCAATTATAGGTGAGTATACGAAGTTATAATGCGTTAAACACAAAAACTTTAGATGGGTAATCTAGAGTTTTATAGGTGTCAAAAACATGATTTTAATCGAAACAAGAATTATATAAGAAAATTTCCTGAATATATAAAACTAGTGGGAGATGTACTTTAGTTGCATGTTTTAAAATAAATGAACAATGAATTATATATAATATTTCGCATATAAATTATAAAAATTTCTAGTTTCACATAGAACATTGTAAAAGTAGTATTCAAATGTTTAACATATGTTCACAATCTATAAATATTAACTCTCATGTAACAGGCATAATAAACTAATATTTTATACGGCACGCAGTATAAAATTTAATTACACATATGTAGTAGTTCATTGTGATGTATGACTGAGAATATATTGCTAATTTTATTTTTGTCCTTTCGTTATATATATATATATATATATATATATATATATATACATTTATTTATGTGTATAATGTTTACGTATATATGTATATACATGTTTATTACCCTGATTATATGTAAGAATGCCGTATACAGTTGTACGTATCATTCCCTGAGTAGCAAATGTATCACATTTATATCAATCAGTCCGAAAGAACCCAATAAATACAGCTACAAGCCCTGTAATAATTGAATCAACAGATCGCAACAGATTTCTGTAACAATATCAAAGAGGACGTCTGTGATAAATTTACCGAAACGGTCAAGTGGATATTTCGACGAATACAAACGGTAGTATTATACGTAGATACTACCTAATAGTATTATGTCCAGTGATACCGTGAATAGAGCTGGATGGTATAAACCCTTTCAATAACATCGATTTATTTATGTTAACGTCATTTGCCGCTTTTAACAAATTTACATGCAAGCGAGATTGAAAACAACACAAAGAGTAACATGTACCTCGCATCGGTTTCAGCAAACACGCATAAACTTCAATCGAAATCTCATATAAAATCGATTCGATTGAAGGAAAAAGTATTCAGATAGAATATACATATATATATATATATATATATACATATACATATATAGGTATATAGTGTGTGTGTTAGTTTGGTTTACATGCAAAATGGCCTATTCTTTGTTTTCGTTGTACTCTCGCGTTATTTGTTCATTTTTCTAATTCAAATTCATAAAATTCAATGTTTATAGACATTATAGAATTATATAATAATATTAAACAATTATAGAATTATATATAAAAAGCAAATTATTTCAATTTAAGATTAATTGAATAAGTATGAAAATATTTATATGTCTTTTAATATTTTAGTCAGCAAATATTTATTATGACATTAGAAGAATACATAAACTAGCGTAGACAAAATTAATCTCAAAGCCCATTTTAGTTTTTTATATGAACACAGAATATGCTTTGATATATGTCACATTTTAAAATTGAATTGAAACAACTTCGGCGAATGCATCTGGCTGCCAGATTGATAAAAAAAACTTGAGTTGCAAAACACTTTTTATCAAATGCATACGATTTTTTATGGGTAGAGCCATTATTTTAGATACTCGAATACAAATTCTGTCATTACTCTTAATGGTTGGAATGTATAAAGAAGTTAATTCGAAAACTGCGAACGTGGTTTTAAGGTGACCATTATTATAAACGTGATAATGGTCACGGTTTCGTGGATAAAGCTCTAAATGGCATTCTTGTGTTTATTAGTGGATTTGGAGCTTTGTATAATTTTGCGATAACATAACTATAATAATTGGTAAGTCTAAGTGTGTGTGAATTCATATGATGGGATTATAAAATGAGTACAATTTGAATGTAAATTTTGAAAATTAGTTTAGTGAAAATATTATATGAAATTGAAATTCATTTACATAGTTTATAAGTTATTAGTGAGTACATTTACATAAATGGAGTAGTGGTTAATATTTAATTTTAGGTGATTATTTAAATATAGTAATGTGTACAGGTAAATGTAGTGTCAGTGTGTCATATAATATATATATATATATATATATATAAATATATATATATATATATATATAATATATAGGTCCTTAAAATGGTCATTTTCGAATTTTTTCGCTCCCAGGAGCTCAAATGGTTCCAAATAGATAAAAAACAATTCTCTGAAAGTTTTACCTCTTAATATTAACGTTTAGATAGAGCGCAATTCAATCAAACTTCGTATGAGAAGAGCATGGAATTTTTTTTGAAAACTAAAAAAAATGTTTTAGGTATAACTTAGCGACAAATGAATGAGTTTTATTCATTCATTTGTTCGCTAAATGACATCTAAAAAACATTTTTTAAATTTTTCAAAATTTTTCCATGCTATTTCCATACAAAAATTTGATTGAATTGCGCTTCATGTAAACGTTAATATTAAGAGCTAAAACTTTCAGAGAATTGTTTTTTATCTATTTGGAACCATTTGAGCCCCTGGGAGCAAAAAAATTCGAAAATGACCATTTTAAGGACCACCCTAATATATATATATATATATATAATATTATATATAAGATATTTTAACAATATTATGAACATAATCGCCAGCAATATATAACGAATAATACAAGATAAACGTTGAAGCATTTCATCATATACAAGTGATTTCAAGTTAATATGATTTT
>NW_020536999.1:30013409-30043092 GCF_003426905.1 Ctenocephalides felis | reverse complement strand
AATATATATATATATATATATATATATATTTGCATTAAACCGTATGTCGTTGTTTATACAAATTATTTGCTTAACAGAGTCGAGTGCGACACATGTGCTTCAGCTAAAGCAGTAACAACATTATATAAATTTAGTGAATTTGTTGCTTCTCTGAAAATAAGGCCTTATTATCCTTATTATGCAGTCATATTTACACTACGTAAACGTTCGCTTTGTTTGTCTAATAATTTACGATTTCTCTCTTCGCTTCTAAATTTATGTAACGTTAACACGGTGAAAATTCCCAAATCCCTTTTAAAAACCGACGGTTCACCTGTAAGAGCCTCAACACTCGGCTTATTATTTTTAATGATACATTGCAATGATTAAAACGCCCATATTTTTCTAAAGGGACTCGTAACACGTACTCTTTTAGGCAATTTTTTTTTTCGGAAGCACCAACAAAATATCTTCTCGGTAATATCGCGAGTGGAATTCTCATGATTTAATAACGAATTCTATGTTTTCATGAGCTTATATAAATTTTATGCTAATATTTCTGCGCGCTACGTGCGCTACGCCCGACCGTAGCATATTTCGAAGAAATGAAATACAATGACAATTTTCCTCGCCGCGTAAGAAAGAACAATTCTGCCAAACGTATACGTTTGTATATTGTCTTATGTGCATAGAAGATCGCAATGCGTCTCCTCTATAGCAAGGGATGCAGAGAGATGAATGATACGAAATTACGTACAAAGTGCACTACTGTTCCAAGAACGCTGAGAAATACGCGATAGAATTTAATTTCATAGCTGATGACATATGCAAAGAACTCTATTTAATTTATTATTGCACAAATTTACATTGTGTTTTATTAATGACTTAAAACTCTACTAACAATAACCATGGACGCAGTCAATCAAGTTTTAATAAATTTACACAAATGTATATGGCATATAGTTTTATATATGAATTGCACATATTTTGTATTATAAAAACTCAATAGAACATTAAATTCATTGTTTAGCACAAAAACTTCATTTGAAAATTTTATATTTACTTCACTTGAGATAAAATATAACTGTAAAACTGTAATTACTTAAATTAAATAAGTCATTCCTGAATCAATTGGGACTTATAATATGTTTACTCTGATTGGCTAAAAAAATATATAATACCAAATATTATTATTAATCGTTATTATATTGCATCAACTATAAAATCAAATAAATATAAGTTAAAATTTTGAATTTTGTTTTGCATGTGTGCATATACGTATATTGCTTAAGACGATAATCGTCAAATAAATATTGTAAATTATTAAAAAAAACTATTCCACAAAAATCCATTAACAAAATAAATAAAAAGCATTCCGTAAAATAAGAGACATTTTTGATATATTTACCTATATATGCAAAAATATCTATCTTATTATTAAACATCAACAAAAAATCAGTTGAATATGAACAAAATATTTAATAGACGTTTCCATAACGTCCAATCACGTATACAAGTTGTACTTACTAGTAATTGATCTATTAAGTAAATTTATATTAGTTTGTTAATTATTTACAACTTTTATTTTACACGTATATATAAATGTATAAGCTTGACAAGAGCCTGAAATAATATCTATTATTATTGATTATGGCTTGCTTATAATATAAATAAATAAATATATATATATATATATATATATATATATATATATATATAATGAAGAAAATCTTACCTTTCGTGCTTAACCAAACCTTTCTTGATTATTGCATCTCGTCAATTTGTTTCTCATTTTTTTCAAAATTATTCTTTTATCTTGATAACTGAAACAAGCAAAATCAGAATTATTAAAAATTTGATATAGTAAAATTGTGCATAATTTATGAACTAATTTAGAAGATATTTAATTTGTTAGTGCTGTACTCAGAAAAGGTTTATTGAACAATATAGTCTTATAAAGGTGACTTTATATCCACTTTTTGATGACATATTAAATAAAATGTTTTATTTCCTTCTTATTAAGTTTACTACTTTTCTTAATGAATTCTCAAAATTTTATTATATTACTTTACTGATTCATCATTGTAGAAATGTGTTTTATTTGCTGTTCTGCAAAAATTTACCACTTGTTTTGTTCACCCCATAGGCGCGGTAAAATGGGAAAAGGTATTTTAAAGCTAATAATAATAACTAAAATTACACATATTTATTTTTTACAGAGAAACAATGAAAGGTCAGAAATATTCTTCAGCAGAAATGTAATAACGAATAATTTAATTCATGTTTTGTAAAATTGCCTCTCTTAATCAACTTTACTTTTTTATTTACTATTTTTTATTATGCCAGGGTAATAAAGGTTTAGGTGTTTCTTTTTAGCCCACCTTTGTGTAAGCTTTTATAAAGGTTATATAAAAAAGACTATTGAACCTAACTTAAAATTAACACAATACAAATTAAAATACATCCTATAAAACAATTAAATAACGTTTACTTAAAATTATATTAAGTTTTGTAAACTAAACAACAGTGCTCGCAACCAAAAAACTAACAACGATAAATAACTTGTTTAATCCATCATATAACATTACAAAAATTTACATTGACTTTTATACCTTCGAAAGCAACGTTGAAAGAATCAAAGTTTAAAATTTTATTTCAAATATTGTTGTTATTAACTTTACTTGTTTTCCAGATATCGGTGGTGAACCTTTTTACCCGCGGACGTTTAAGCCCTACTCTATCCTATATTAAAATAAATAAAATATAACAAATGAATGAATATCAAAATCCATTCAATAATAATAAAATATTCGAGACAAAATTTTATTTCGACTGTGTATGAGACAAACATGTTATCGTTAACCACTCGAGTTTATTAACGAGCACTAGACTCTGAAGTGGCCTGTGATGAATGCGTACAATAAGATGTAATGCGAAAATTGAAACCCCTTTATGGCAGCGGCAGATCCACCCTACTCTATATTGCCGCAAAACACGCTCATGGTTTTTATTTCTTCACCCTTTTATTTCTCTATCTGCATTCGCTTTTCGTTTTATATTTTATTCAGGTCGTATATCGTTGCGAATGCTGGAATATATCTCTAATAACGATCACTTTAATATCAAACCACTTTAGAAATTAATTACTAACGTTTCTATAATCAAATTAATGTATAACACAATTATTTAAAATGACAAAATAACATTTGTAACAATTTTTAAAATGATTAATATGGATGGTAATCTGACTATATTAATTTGAGTTCGTTAGTATTTCGTGGGGTAGAGCAGAGCACATAAGTCCGATATGACTTTGAGCAATTAGTTTGTGAACCAAACTAATTATCTATCATAACCAATATCACATTTCGAATAACCAACTAAAGGACTATGTTCTGTAAAGCTCCAGCTTATTGATCATTGTAAAAATATGTTTTTATGCTACTTTTCAAAATTTGTCACCTGGTTTTTTTTACACCATAGGCGAGGTAAAAAAGGATAGTCAAAAGGCATAAAGATCCATCTTTTTATTTTTAATTTAAACGTTTTCTAAAATAATTGCTATATTAATCAATTAATTCAGTTTAATTATTAGGTTGAACAAAAATTAGAAATCATAATCTAAATATGTACTTTATAAAAAATTATCTACTTTTACTTTTTATAAATCTAGCTTAGATAGTTATTTCCGTTCATTTATCATAATCATATTTTGTGGAACATTTTTTATAAAATCACACTAGATACTTTTTGTACGAAACTTTGTCAGTGTTTTACATCATAAATCATCATCAGAGTTGGAATAACTATTTACTTAATTTCTCTCTTCTGTAATTGCTTTTTTTAACTCATTTGCCATTTTTAGTTACAATTTCTCATTGTTTACATTTCGTTGTAAAGGAGATTCTTTTTACCCCAAAAGTAAAAAACTAACGACGAAAAAAACTTAAGTTAAAAATTTGACAAAGTAGCCGTTTATCTAAATAAAAAAATATTTATTACGTACTTTATTTGTATTGATTATATAATTTATTTCATTCTTTCTAATAACTTAATTCGCAATTGTTTAAATTAGCCGTATATTTTTAAATAGTTATTTTCTGCAAATATTATTCTTTATTTCCGCTATATTATTTTATTTTTATCCATATATATATTTTCCAATAACAAAGAAAATATCCCTTCTTTAAATCCTCATATTCGATTAGACTGGTTTTGTTTACCTATATCTGTTTGCAAAACATTGTTTCGGTCTTGATATAATTAGGATACCTCGAAGGTCTGCCAGAACATGGATGCTGATATTAAGAAAAGGGTTCGGAGTATCTTTAAACTGTGATTAAACTTACTACTGATCATGACAAGGGTCTGAAGTTTAATTGAATATTAATGCTAACTATAATGTTTGAGATCTAGCGATTGTATACTAACAAATCCATGTTGTATATTTTAACAAAAGAATTAATTTGATTTACATTACCATAGATAAAAGTGATCAGTTTTCTTAGCGTAAAAAACATTTGTGATAATTTGTAATCAATTACACATCCAGAAATTTCGTAACTGTTGACATTTAATTGAGTTTCCTCAAACGAATTTAGGCTTTTCTTTGATATATAAAACATTGTATTCTCTTAGGTACGTTATACATCATTGAGTAAATTCAGCACAAACCATCTAATAAAATTATTTCGATTTAATGACCTATTTACTAACAGTATATTTCACCACAAAAATTAAGTTACGTGTATTTGGGGTTTTGTCAGCACTATAAACGTGACAGAATTTGGAATAATGCCATAACCTTCTTTCAAAGATAACAGGATGCTTTATACTGTCCTATAGATATATTTATATGTAACTTTTCAGAGAAATAGTTCACAGATTCTGATTCACAACTTTAAAAAAAAATAAGTATGTCAGGTTTCTGAACACAATTACCTACTTCTTAGAGTTCAATTTTACGAATCAGATTTCAATTCGAAACGTAGCTCTCGGGATAAATTACATACGCAATTATTAAAACTCAAAAATTACGGATTGTATTAAAATAATAATAATATATAGACAAATATTAGTTTTATTTTTACGTTCCAAAGATATACGGATTTCCTATAAATAAGACTTAATGCAATACTTTTCATGGATTACACAAACGTTTCAGAAGCCAATTAAAATTTTCATTTATACGAGATGATCAAAACGTATTGAAGAATAGTTATTACAAGTTGCAATTAGTGCTTCCATTTCGTTATGATAACTTTGCCAACAATCGGTTTTCGTGCATAGTAGAATACTTTGAATTTCCGGATGCTGCGGCTACACATCGATATGACGGAATTTCTACATTAATGGAAATGAACATTTTAATAATATGCAAATTTTAAAGTAAGAATAGAGTATTATTATTCTGACGAGATATTTAAATCAACATTCATTTTCTACAAAGTCGAATTTAGTTGAGGTGTTGTTATATAACGCTTAAATTTCTAATTTAAATATAAATGCAATAGTAAATGTGAAATATTAAACATATTATTGACACAGTACATGTATATGATATATTTATTTGCCAATGTTATGACAAGGGCATGTTACGCTCCAACTTCCATACATTATGCTAACGTATCATACTGAATACGGTCCAAATGTCATGTATTTGCTGTGCATTCATGCGTTTTACACATAAACTTCTATGTCACTTGTATGTTATGAAGCTGAGTCAGAAAGACCCTGTTAACTAAAATCTTTTTTTTGACATTTGTGCGGTTTCTAGATTAGGTTTTCTATCTGAAAACCGAACAATAACGCCTGACTGCATAACAACCACATGGCTTTTGTCAATATTTAGTATGAAAGTTCTTCATAACATAGCCTTTCCATAACATTGGTCTGCTGTGAAGCAGAATCGGTCTATTAATTTTTAATTCATATATATGTACATAAAACTATTAAACTTACTATTTATTAAAATTAATGTGAATTAATAATTAGTAATAATTAATAATTATAAGTAAATAAGTAAATATTATATTATAGAACAGAATTATTAAAGTAATAGGAACTGTATTATTTCCTAAAATTATATCGAAACTATCGTCCTTTGATTCATAATTACAATTTTCAATCAGACATTTTACAATGAAAAAAATTATAAACTCTTCAAATAATTGTAAAAATTGTATTGTAAATTAACATAATGTTATTAATTTAAATTAAAATCATTAAAAGTTTCATTATTGGTTTATAGGCCATAAGCATTTAAAGTTTAAGTGAACGACATTTGTCTATAATAAATATAATTCCTAGTAAAAATAATACATTTTTTATGATTTCAAATAATGACGATCCTATATATCATTTCTAAAAAATTCACACGATGTTCCACACCGTCATTGTAATTCTTTGCATGCCAAACACCGTTCCCTGAGTACTAAACTTTACGCGCTTACTAACATAAGTTATTCTTCAAACAAATACTTAGTTACAAACTTATAATATGATCCATAGTATCTTTTCCAATATATAGGTAATATTTCACTGCAAAACGTGTCATCCAAGAACAAACTTAGTCTAAAAATCATATTTTAAACTTGGTATTGCTTTTGATAATAGTATTGTATTTCAAACCAAAAGTAATTTAAAGTCTGAAGGATGCAAAGTTGTAGTTTGATGCATAATTAGTAATTAAACTCTACTTAAATTCCTTATATTAGCATGCAAATATTTAGAGAAGTTGTATACACAAATTGTAATTTTAATAATTCATTAGAGAAGTTGATTATAGTTTATCTAGAACTTAAAAAGGTTGTACTTTTGCTATTTAATTCCAAAATTTTAATTGATTATTTATATATGAAACCATAATTTAAAGTGATTAACTCTTTTGTTAAATTGTACGCTCTCATATATTTTTATTGAGTTTTCATGCACTATAAATTACATGCTGACATATTATGTACTCGAGTAATATTATGTACAAGTACATAGTGTATAATTGTAAACTTCTAAAGTTTAATGTACACATGCATTATTATGAACCAGAACCCTATTGCATACTCATACACCATTACGTCTTCTTGCACTATTATGTACTCGTACACTATTTCCTACTCATACACTATTTTCTACTAGTAAATTATTATGTGCTCGTGAAGTAGTATATAAACCAAAATTAATATTAACTCTAATACTTTTATATTTTCTCAATTCAGCAAACTTGGATAGCCTCCTTCCTGTTTTATCGAATATTCTTATTTCTCGAATATTATAAGAAATAGCCCTAAAGGTCCTAAATGAAATTGAAAACAAATAAATAATATTATACTTTCATGAAAATTCAAAAACATGAAGGTGGCATTATGGACAATAAAATCGTGAATTCATGTTATTCCATATTTGTACCGCAATACCCGAACCGAATCAAAAGGCAAAGGTAAGTACATCGTTTATTTTATGACTTAACATAACAATATAACACGCCTTCAAATAACCTTATTTTATGATTTCTGTATTTCTGTATATATTTTCACGCTTCATCGAGATATTTATATAAATAAATATATATATATATATATATATATATATATATATATAATATATAGCCCCATATACCGATATCTACCGACGTTTACAAGACAGCCTTTATTAAATTCTTGTACCGATTACACGCGACGTGGCATTCTGCTGTTAAAAGGGTGATAGAAAATACTGATAAATTAAACATAATAAATATCTCTACTCCAGAAAACAAAATAACAATTGTATTAAAAAATGTCGGACGATCTCGAGTTGTCAGCATTTCGTTCATCAAAACATTAATCATGCTTAAACACCAAAGCTTTCTGTTTCTTTGTGACAGTTATAATTACGTCTAATAAATTTTAAACATTCAATTTATAATTTTATATAAGAGAAAGAGGAATTGAAACAAGGTACAGCTTACGGTGTTTTCTATTTCAAAATATAAAATTTGTGTATTGGCATATTTCACCTGGGTTTTTTGACATGATTAATGGGCCTAACAATTTCAAACAAAAATACAAAAAACACAATTATTAGTGGTATATTTAGGATTAACTTATTCTATCGCAGGTTTAGAAATAGAAAATCATGTTTTCATATTTAGGTTGTTTTGGGTTGGCAGTTTTTATATTATTTTATCAAATGAAATCTATATCACTACTGCTTAATTTTAAGCTGTCCGAGACAGGAATAGAACATGGAATCTGTGATTGCAAAATTAAACTTAAACCATGATGCCATGGGCAAACTCATTCAACAAATGCGAACAGACAATATATTAGAGTCAATAAAAATTGGGATTTCATAGGTATTGCTTCTATACGTTTCCACCATGATCAGGAAGTCAATTTCAAAACAAAACACCATTCTTCACTTCCTAAAATATTACGAACAGCATCCCTGTCGGTTCCTCTGGGAAACATTTACATAATTTCATCCGATCCACTTTGATATCCACATCACATATGTACACATTTATAAATCATGACCATATTATATGTGTTCATATCTAACCTTCATGGTTGTCATAAACAATGTAATCTACTTCATAATCAAATGTCAAGCTGGGCAGCTCTACGCAATATATTAATGGATTCATTCAAATTATTACTATTCAACAGTTATATTTTAGTACAAAATCGTAATATGCATTTTGATGCGAAAATTATTGATATTACTATTTGTGGTTGTATTACAAGATTATGTCACTATCTGGCCTCTTAAGGCACTGTCTGGATTATGAATATATTATGTTATTTTTAATTCAATAAGAATTGGAATATAGTTTCAAATATATATAGAGTCTTCATATCCGGCATTTTCTTCATTCACAAGTAGACATGTTTTAAATATAAATTTATCATATTAAATTTTAGTGAAATAATTTAGACATTATTCTTCTGCCTTCATGCTAGGGGCTAAATTAGATAAAAAGTATATATTCATCTCATGATGACCGAGCGAGCAAGAGAAGTATTTACACGTCAATCATTCTATATCCCAAAACATTCCAAATATTCAAAAAAAACGACAGCTCAAAATTCCAAAACTTTTTGCGAAATTATTTAAATTCCACGCTTCTCTATCTTTCGCTTAGCGGTCTTTAATCTTCCATTCATCCATCAACTCAGGCAACGGAAGATTACAGACCCCGATCCGAAGTACACATGATGCATAATTAAACGTCCCAATGATTATTCCAGGCCCGTTCGTAAAGTGTTCGAGAAAATTCCAAATGGAGTTTCTACAAGATCGGCCAACGCCTGGAACAGGGCCGTACTTCGACACCAGTGTGCCGCAGAATTATACGGGACTCGTGGGTCAGCCTATAAGTCTACTGTGCAAGGTCAAGAATTTGGGAAACAGAACGGTATGTTATAATATGTTGATTTATTCATACATTAATTATGTAATTAACAAATTTATACATCACTAATAATTATTAAAAATATATTATGTATCATATACTCGGATGCTGCCGTTCTGACGCAAAATACCTATTAATTTAGTAATTTGCGAGTGAAAAAGGAAATAACAGATATAAAATAATTAATAAATAGTGTACGTTAATAGACATATATAAAATATAATACTAAAATTATCTGTAATTTGTAGAATCTAGTAATATTTTGGATGGTGAATTTATAATAAAAAGTCTTTCAAGCATCCATTAAAATAAATAAAAATAAAAAATAAAATAAAATTATTGAAAATATCTAATATAATGTAAAGATATAAACTTTAAGGATATTATTTATTATATACTTATTATATTTTCTATCATATATATATATATATATATATATATATATATATATATATATATATACATATATATGTAAAATCATTAATTATCAAAGGCTTCAAAGGTTTCCAAGTTCTCATTATCTGCGGTATAAATTATAATTACTTCGAGAGATAAAATATGAATAAAGCAATCGACTGCGTAGGTATATACATGACTATGCTCAGGCATACTTGTATGTAATAGTATTTGTTCTTATTATACAAATAAAAACGATTTCAACGCTCTTTCATCCTTTATATGGGCGTTACGCTCTTTAAATATTTCATTTATTCTGTTTATCCTAATTCTTTATCAATCAATCGCCCAACAATGGTTATTTTGAAACACTTCGATCGATTAACGAAGCCTTTCATTGTTCGTGATTTATTTGAATTTGTCTGATTTTACTTCAGAACGTAAATTCATTACGGCCCATTGATTGTTTCCTTTTGTGTATCGAAGCACAATGGCTTTTTAGAATAATTCACGCAGCACACACGTTTATATCACAAAATCTAAATGGACGAATATTGCGAATGACTAGAATTAAATTTCGAACGGGGTTGTTTTAAAATTTGACGCGGTGTTTCAGAAATGACAATCATTCGAGACTCATCTGGCGTAGGTGTACAGAGAAATAACACGTGCCCTATAGAATTAAGTATTAAACGAAAGCGATTATAAAGGGTTGGTTAATAACGGGGTAAGTCGGATCATGTAAATTATTTTATGCGTTTGAGATAATTTTGAATCTATTAACGCAAAAGGATTATTATTATTTTGGTCAGATTATCCAAGGCACGTTTGGAAAATGTTGCAATGCTTTATTAATTGCAGAAAGTAATACCACTGTAAAAATGTTTGTCATTGAAATTATAGAAACATTTTCTTCTATTGCCTATTTCAAATTTATGATTTTTTTACGCAAAAATGATCGTAATTGGAATTAACATCCCTTATACATATTTAGTGGGATAAAATTGCACGAAAAACATAAATTATACTGAAACTGTTATAGCACTATTCTATACAATATGCTTATGATAAGAATGATGATGGCGATAAATTCATAATAATTCTGATTTTTTCTAAATAAATTGATATATTGGTCAAAAAAAGATATGGATCCTAAAACGAGAGATTGTTAATTATATTTAATAGCACAGTTTAAACTGGATTTGCAAACAATGTTATGCAATACTTCTGTAACGTATAATATAATTATTTGCTTATTATTTTAATGTGAACTAATAGTTTTATGAAAAATACTTTTATAAATTACGTACCTAAAGCAACTAATTGCTTTTGCAAATATAAATTTAAATTTAATTAAAAATTTAAGATATAATTAAACGCCAAGCAATCTTTCTTTCATCATGCACTTCTAGCAGGACTTTATTTCTCCAGCTTTTCTCTGCAATAAACTGCAAACAGCAAAAATACGAGAACGTAATGTCATCAAACGACATGATAAGGCGCTCTATTCATAAAATTTAGTTCGGTGTACAACCAAGATTTTAAAATAAAATATGTACTTACAAGCGCATATATATTCGCATGAACAACAAAGTTGGCCACTTCTACAATAAAGCACGTTCGATATGAATACGTTAAGTGGATGCAGAGTTGAAGCTCGGTGCAGCTTCAAGTTTACACATGTAAAACCGTTCGTTTCGCGTTAAAATACAACAGTCTGTTAGAGAATGGACAGTAAGAGTCGTTGCTAGCTAGCATTCATATTTGCACGAATGCATTCATTAGAGTCGGCAGCTAGGGAAGAAGATAACAATGCTATGCAAAACTAAGTCCGCACGTACTGCCCGTTCATTGTGAAAACACGGATCGCAATCGACTACAAAATACAAATTCTAGAGGTAATGACATTTGATAGCAATCCTAGTTTAAAGGTTTGAGGAAGATATATATCACACATTTGAATTTGATAGGTCAAAGTTCGCAGTATGCAATGCAAATACCAAGTGTATACATAAGGGCACCCATGGCGACATATGACGAACCATTGAACATTGAACATTTTCGAACCATTGGAAATATTATGAAAAGTACTACAAAATATTTGATAAATATCGTTCATCTATAAAATAATTTACCATTCTCACGAAAATTTATTCAGATGAATCAAAATAAAAATAGAAATACCTCTAAGTGCAATGCGCATTGCAATAAAAATGTGTATGTAGTAAGGCAGTTTTTTATAATGTAGGTCAAACATAGTACGAATTGACAAATTGAATTAAGCCTATATTATTTTATGGGCTTCAAATCATTTAAAATTTATTTCCCAAAATTTGATCTATATTATTCATATCCATTATGTACAAAAAAAACTAATTGTGAAAATAAATTTCAATCCGACATCAGTTGCACCACTGACTGCATTTCGACTCATAGATACAAATTCGTTTATGCAGTTTATGCAAAATATTTACTATCACTAACATGATTAATTTTAAACGTAAACATATCTGCAGGTCCATGCTAATTTAAAGCAGTCTACAAATTGGAAACCTTGTTATATGTTGTCATATGTCTCTAGTTCCTAGTTTCAGAGTTGAGTTTGCAACAATCCAAGCAAATTTAAATTGAATGCCTCAATAGCACTAAGAGAAATACTATAGTAATGAATCATTGTATTAAATATGAATGGTAATAATTGAGAAATATTCTCTAAATAAAGAGGAAGAAAGTTAAAATCATGAAACAATAGTAAAAGCATCATCAAAAGATTTTTTTAAACAGAAATTCGTGGTTTGATTCAAATTGTGTACACAGAAATAATATAATAATGTTAAAATATTAATAATGATGCAAAATAATTCAAATTTTACAGAAAAATTCTATATGTTATTTGAAACATCCATGAAATTTCTGTAATAATTGCTAATATATTAATTCAAAAAAGCAATTCGTTTGTATCGGTAAATTTATTTTATATAAATACAACTATTGATGTCAAAATTACCTCTAGGAAGATCAAACTAATAGTTTCCAATTTATCTCTTCCGCACCAAAGCGACAGAAATGTCGTTTTCATACATCAAAGCCGTTAGTGGCCATCCTAGCCCGGATATTAAACAAGCGGCCAGCGCTTATTTCTCTAATTTACCTAAGCTCGTAATTTACAGAGGATCAAACACAACTCATATCGTTTAGACGCAATTTAGATATAATGAGATGCAAATTAACTACACATTACTGGCACATAGGAGTCGGTGATACGACATAGTATGATAATGAGGAAAACATCATACGCACCCATAAACATTATTCAATAATGACGTGACTGTGTACATGGGATCCAACAATAGCTGTCAGGGAACACATAGTGACATGAATGAGTTTTCAGTGAAAACTTTCCTCTGTGTAATAGGAAATTCATGTTATGCATTATCTCATCCACTGCAACTTTTTTAACAAAATAATCATAATGTGGGGCTCTTTTCTGAAAGAACTTCTTTAGTGGTGAGATGATGGTAGATATGAAACGCATATTTTAACATTTTGTATTTATCATTTTAAAAACGTAGCAACGTAGCAATCAGCATTAAGAATCAGCTCCTAATAAAAATCAAAAATATATATACACCTGCATTAAATAAGTTTCTCATCGGATCTTAACAGTTTGGAGCACCTTTTTTAGGCGAAAGCTTGGACAAAACAAAATAAACAATGTTTTAAATATTAATTAAATGATTTTTGAAATATTCTTACCATCCTTAATGATGTACTCAACTCATGCAATAATTTTAAAATATCCGCACCCTCTTTATATATATATAAAAAAGAACTCAAGCGCAAGAGGTAATATGAACTGCAACCAAAAAAAGAAAAGCGAACACACTCGACTTTCATAAAAGTCATAATTCAGGACGAACAAAACGATGTTCTCTAAGTACCATAGTCGTCGCTCTCAACAATATGTTCAAAGTTTTATTATTTATAAGAATCTAAGAAACCATCTGGAGAATAACAAATTGCATAAAATGAGGACATGAGAGAAGTAATCATATGACATATAATCAAATGTTATTGAATAGCTATTTGAAAGTTTGAAAAAGTTGGGTATTTATTAAGTTTCCTTTCAATTTCGTTCTACCATAAACTATATAAGAATGTATAAAATCTGTATGTTTTGGCATTATGTATATTCTATAAAGAATAATTGGATTTAATTATTATTACAATTCTTTCTCTCTCAAAAGTGCATGCAAGTTGCACATGAGTTTTCAATTTCTAACTACTCAGCCGCGTCGTGTTCAAAGCGCGCAATCTATTTGCTCGAATTTATAGTTCATATCTTTTAAATTATATTCCCGTTTTATGCAGCATATAAAAATGAATATATTTGGAATATATTTACAGAACTACATTTTTTATACATGTATAATAAAATACTTAACCAATACGTAATAATAGCATTGAATTCATGGCATTTATTGACATTTTTGATCAAGCATTCAAATGTAATAATAAAACACATTTCGAATATAGTTATTGATATTATGCACTATGATAATATCATTGTTTAGAAAATGTATGTAAAAATCAACCGTATTTTTGCAATAATACTTAAATTTTGTTAAATGTCTAAGTTTATATGTATAATCATCACATTTATTCTTCGTAAACGTTGTCTTATAGTGTGTCCTCAAAGTAAAAGTTTTAGCCCGTCCTAGTAGATAGAAAACGCATTATGTCTTTACTAAGTAGAGGCAACAAGTTGTTGATTGATTCTCGAAGAAAAATAGAAAAACACCACTGGAAGACTTATCTAATCAAGAAACTTATTGCAATCTGCGAAAAACTTATATAGTTCAAATCTGTACTAAAATGACGTTCATATTTCAATTACAATCCTGATTGAATTTTTATTTTGTATCAGATATTCGTTATATAGTATTTATACTAAAACTTTTTGACTGTTTTATATCCAAAAAACCGTAAATATTACCTCGTGCTTTGAATAAAAAGTCCACAGAACTGTGTAAAATATGATAATACCATGATGTTTTTTTCATACGAATGTTAGTGATCATTTAAATATTTCATGAAAAATTGTTCGCAAGGTTATTTTAACGTTCTAAAAGTAAAACGTAAATCAAAAAGTTTCAATGGAACCGCATTAGAATTTCAATGTCTAGTACGTATAAGGTACTCCCAGTTACTAAGATATTCATAATTCATATTCCAGTCGGAGAAAAGAGACGTCAAAAGAACATGGGTTATTAAATCTTAACGAAAGGCTAAATCAGCAAAAATAAACAGAAGTATGCATTAATAAATTGCTCCGAGGATGGAAGGCGAATGAATACAAATAAGAAGGAATCGGAATAGAATGCGTGAATAAGACGCAATGGCAGATTTGCAAATTTTAAAAGCTTTAAAAATACTGAATGTCTAAGTAGGATCGCTTTTTTAGAAGAATAAGAAGAGTTTATTTCCATTGCGTAAAGGTGATGAAGGTTTGGAATATATAAATCTCAAATAAGTCATAATTAATAGCATTTCAAAATTATAATTCCCATTAAAATTTTTTTACAGAAGATTGAGAAAGCTTAAATATATATATCGACATCTATAAAAGGACCAACAATTAATTAACAAACAACAAAGTTTACTTTATAGTAATTAAAATTTTTATAATTATAATCAGTAACTTTGATAAAAAAAACGTATGTCCATGTTAATGATAAAATTACTAATTATATTATAAGATTCTTCTAGAGCATTGTCATTCTAATATTCACTCCCTTTAATTTCGCTATGAACATTGCCAATGCCCTCTGGAAATCTCTCGTTATTATATAATTTACATGTTATTTTCATCATAAAAATGATAATTCGAAGCGCATATTTTTAGTTATAAGCAAACTGGTAAGATATAAGTTTGTCCAACAAAAGTTTGTCACAAAATTCCTGTGAATGTTTTGCAAACTTTAGGAATAAGAGTTCAAAGTAATGGATATTCATACGGCACCTAAAAATAGAACACTCTACGAAGAAATAAAAATGCTATTTTATAAATAATAATATAAATAATAAAATTATTTCAAGTAAGAACGATACTATGCCATATTTGTTATTTATAGTAAACTTATATATAAAATTAAAAAATAAAATTTTAAATAGGTTCGAATAAATTTTGTGATTAGCAAAAAGTCTAATTTAATTAATGCGCAAGTTTGTTTAATTCAACTGACACGTAAACGATTTTGTCCAATGATAATGCAATTATCAAAACTAGGAAACCTCTAATGAAATTCCACTTCATTGTACGAGTGCCGAAACAATTAATTTAACAGATACTGAAGAGCTATAAAAATAGAATTAAATACTAATTAAGAAAATAAGAGTTTGTACAAATATATAATTAAAGGAGTTTTGTGATAGCTATTGATAAATAATTTTTATTTAATAAATTCAAGGGTTTGTTTTAGATAGTACAAATTTAATAAATCTTTTAAAGTATCATATTATAGTGTAGGTTCATAATTACCTTCTGATACTTAGGAGCTATAAAAGATACAATTAAATAATAATTAACAAAATAAGAGTTTGTATAAAAAAAATTTCAAGGAGTTTTGTGATAACTATTGATAAACAATTATTTGTATATTAAATTATTTAATGCAAATATATAAATATTTAAAATTTATAAAATATAAATGAATGTTTAAAACATTCTGTGAATGTTTAATACACATACACGTAAATCATATTTTTTGTTATATCAAAATATTTAAAAAAATACATATGAAAAATGTTTTAAAATATATTACAAGTGGTGTTTTGCCTTATAAAACATATTTGTTTAATAATAGCAGTTTCATTTAATTTAGTGATGTGTACTTAGCTAAGTGCTCAAATATAACTAAAATTTTATTATCTGACTACCAATTTAGGTTCTATAATTTACGTTCTCGTGTACATATATCAGTGTCGGACAGTTTGTAAAGATATAATGCTCTATTCGGTAAGCAAATGCAACAATGCATCTAAATATACTTCAAGAACACTGTTTCGCGTGTTTGTTTTTCATGTCATCTTGATAATAACAATGTTAATTATAAAATACGTCCCAAAGCATAGCCCGAGCATTAACCAACGATACAGAAATACAATTAATAGTTGGGAAATTCTATCAAGTTAGTTTGACAAATCTATCCTAAACATGAGTTTCGAACTTCTTCCCTGCAAACGTCCAAATAAGATTTACGGACATATCATTTCCTAAACCCCGGCATAATAACAAATAGTGGAGTACACGTTAACAAATAGTGCAAACACGCTATATTTATGTCTCCGCCTCGGAACGGCGTCAGCAAACACGACATATGTTCGCATGCAGCGCGGCGAATGTTCATACAGGTTACGGCTACCAGATATGCATGTGATCGAACCATTATAAAATACATCCGAGCTGGAAGTTAACAAATTGCTCCGGTAATAAACTCCAAGGGTGATGGGAAAATGGATATATAAAGCAAGAGTTAGTGAATGGAAATTGTGTAACACGATAGAGAAGTCTTCCGGAGCATTTACTATTTTACTCGAAAGGTACGAGCGGTTTGGTTTACATGCATAAAAAACAGAATCGTGCGGTTTTCTATTAAATTTAATAATGATATAAATATTAACAATAACATTAAAAAATTAATGGATATTTATTATTATCCTTGAATGGATATGATTGGTATAGATTAAGAAAACTCATCGCGTTTTTTGCTATCGATTTAGTTTTGTTGTAAAATATTTCTAGATTGAATGTACAAACAATGAATAATAAATAATTATATATTCGGAAATTGCTTTATTTTTCTATGACTAAATTTATATGATATTAGACCAGACATACATATTTGGCGAAAAAAATCTCTGTGTGTCTGGTAAAGTTAATTGACTTTTTTGCTATTGATTTAGTTTTATAGTAAAACAATGTATGGCAAAGAGGTGCTGAATAATTTCTAGATTATATTAACATATTTTGAATGAACAAATAATAAATAATTATATATTCGGAAAATGCTATATTTTTATAACTTATTCTATATATGAAAACAAAAGACTTCGTAAAAAAATAATTATAGCATTAGTTCAGATGTGATAAAATTTCATAAGCATTATAACCTGAAGTAAAAAAAAAGACACATATTTTTTAATTTCCCGTAGGCTAAGTTATTGTAATCGTCCAAAAATCGAAATTATTTTTTTTTATTTCTTTACATTTTGAAGGTTTCTGAACATTTGGCATACCTCAGGGAAAATTGATATGTGTGTGTGTATATATGGATACAATTTTTCGTCCACGTTTTCGAGAGCACTTATCAACCGATTTGAATGGTTCAAAAAACATTCAATTCCTATTGATAGGGAGATGTGCTGATTATTTTTTGGCAAAAGCAGATCCAGCCATTTTGGAGATGAGTGCAGAAAACAGAAATCCGAGAAAAAGAAACATCCGATTTGAATGATCCAAAAAACATTCAATTCGTAATGACGAGTGATGATTAGTTTTTGGCAAAGGCAGGTCTAGCCGTTTTGGAGATATCAAGCTACATGTTAAAAAAATGGCAGTTTTTGAGAAATCATAAGATTTTAATGATTCAAAATAATTTTTGCTTATGTTGACGAAACGATTGCTTTAAAAAAAAATTTTTTTTAATGTTCAAAAAAATTGTTGAATATTGAAAATAATTCTAATTTTCTAAATTTTAATTCGTTTCGAGAAGATTCAACAATTTGCCTCAAGGCACGATGCCATACACCACTAGTGTTTTCTCATATCCTAACAGCAATCAGAGCCTTAACCCAATAATTAATCCATTCAGATTTGAAGATTTTATTATTAGGATTTATTTAATAGGACTGACTTTTTATTGGTGCAGCAATGCCGAGTTAAAGTTATTTTTACTTGCATACATATAAAAGATACAGAAAGGTACAGAATGTATTATAACAGAATACAGAGGCAGATCTGTGTTCTCAAAAAATGGTTAAGTTAAGACAATAGTTATTTTAACTGATTTTGTACTGCAGATGTAAATACTCTTGTAGTATATTGTATAGTATTGTCATAGCTGTAACATTTGAAGAAGTTTCAACCCTTCGATCCTCAACTTATGTTCTGGATGAATATCAACTCTACCCTAAAACTTGTTTAAAACAATTTTACAAAAGTCTTCACCAGCTGGTGGTCTATTACGTCCGTAATAAACTCAACGAGCGACGCCAAAAGGGACGAAATTCGCTGTTCGCAGCCGCTCACCGAGGCATTATAATGAACGCGTTAACGACATGCAAGTCGCGAAATAAATTTATTTGAAAATTACAAGCAAAACTTTCTTGTTTAATATTAAAATCTCGAATAACCAATTATAGGTGAGTATACGAAGTTATAATGCGTTAAACACAAAAACTTTAGATGGGTAATCTAGAGTTTATAGGTGTCAAAACATGATTTTAATCGAAACAAGAATTATATAAGAAAATTTCCTGTAATATATAAACTAGTGGGAGATGTACTTTAGTTGCATGTTTAAAATAAATGAACAATGAATTATATATAATATTTCGCATATAAATATTAAAAATTTCTAGTTTCACATAGAACATTGTAAAAGTAGTATTCAAATGTTTAACATATGTTCACAATCTATAAATATTAACTCTCATGTAACAGGCATAATAAACTAATATTTTATACGGCACGCAGTATAAAATTTAATTACACATATGTAGTAGTTCATTGTGATGTATGACTGAGAATATATTGCTAATTTTATTTTTGTCCTTTCGTTATATATATATATATATATATATACATTTATTTATGTGTATAATGTTTACGTATATATGTATATACATGTTTATTACCCTGATTATATGTAAGAATGCCGTATACAGTTGTACGTATCATTCCTGAGTAGCAAATGTATCACATTTATATCAATCAGTCCGAAAGAACCCAATAAATACAGCTACAAGCCCTGTAATAATTGAATCAACAGATCGCAACAGATTTCTGTAACAATATCAAAGAGGACGTCTGTGATAAATTTACCGAAACGGTCAAGTGGATATTTCGACGAATACAAACGGTAGTATTATACGTAGATACTACCTAATAGTATTATGTCCAGTGATACGTGAATAGAGCTGGATGGTATAAACCCTTTCAATAACATCGATTTATTTATGTTAACGTCATTTGCCGCTTTTAACAAATTTACATGCAAGCGATTGAAACAACACAAAGAGTAACATGTACCTCGCATCGGTTTCAGCAAACACGCATAAACTTCAATCGAAATCTCATATAAATTCGATTCGATTGCAGGAAAAAGTATCAAACGGAATATATATATATATATATATATATACATATACATAGGTATTCTTCATATAGGTTCTTCCTAGTTATTTGTTTATTTATTTTTCATTTTTCTAATTCAAATTCAAAAAGTTTAATTCTTATAGACTTATAGAATTCTATAATAATATTAAATAATTTAAATTATTAAAAAAAAATTAAATCAATTTAAAAATAATTAATAAGTATGAAAATATTTATATATCTTTTAATATTTTAGTCAGCAAATATTTATTATGACATTAGAAAAATACTACATAAACTAACGTAGACGAAATTAATCTCAAAGCCCATTTTAGTTTTTTATATGAACACAGAATATGCTTTGATATATGTCACATTTTAAAATTGAATTTTTTTTAAATTTTGAATTTTTTTTAAATTGAATTTTTTTTAAAATTGAACAACTTCGGCAAATGCATCTGGCTGCCAGATTGATAAAAAAAAACTTGAGTTGCAAAACACTTTTTATCAAATGCATACGATTTTTTATGGGTAGAGCCATTATTTTAGATACTCGAATACAAATTCTGTCATTACTCTTAATGGTTGGAATGTATAAAGAAGTTAATTCGAAAACTGCGAACGTGGTTTTAAGGTGACCATTATTATAAACGTGATAATGGTCACGGTTTCGTGGATAAAGCTCTAAATGGCATTCTTGTGTTTATTAGTGGATTTGGAGCTTTGTATAATTTTGCCATAACATAACTATAATAATTGGTAAGTCTGAGTGTGTGTGAATTCATATGATGGGATTATAAAATGAGTACAATTTGAATGTAAATTTTGAAAATTAGTTTAGTTAAAATAATATATGAAATTGAAATTCATTTACATAGTTTATAAGTTATTACTGGTACATTTACATAAATGGAGTAGTGATTAATATTTAATTTTAGGTGATTATTTAAATATAATAATGTGTACATGTAAATGTAGTGGCAGTGTGTCATAACATATATATATATATATATATATATATATATATATATATACATAAGATATTTTAATAATATTAATGAACATAATCGCCAGCAATATATAACAAATAATACAAGATAAACGTTAATCCCTTCATTCATAAACAAGTGATTCCAAGTTAATATGATTTTAAAACAGTTCTTTATTAGGCGTATAAAAATGTCTATCTCTATCACTGGACATATCTCTGTCCATTTGAATGCCGCAAACAAATTCCTTCGTAAAATCCCTAACATTTTTCATAAAATATCCATAATATATTTCAAAGCCTCTAAACCAGAATATTTTCATAAGCCATGTATACAAAACCCTACATTGTTAGAATTGAATTTAAAGATCTGAAAAGGCTCAGGCCTCTATCTATATCCATAAAACAGAATCAAATAAGAGGGTTTAGAAGAGAACGGCAATAAATTCAGTAGAACGGTCAAGTGGATAATTTTAGTGACCGCTAAATGGCGTAGTATTGTGTGTTTCGGGGCACGGTATGGTTTTATGTTTCCTTGCACCCCGGATGGAGGGCGCAAGCGGGAGGTCGTAAATCAAGTCAGGCCGCGATACAAATAGCTAACTCGGACCATGCGGACAGATAAAGTAATAGATGCCGCACAACACGGACTCGTTTCGCTGCTGTCTGTTTCAATTTTAAATCTCGTGCTTTAATTTTGCCTCCACTAATTTCATTTCATCGGCGAAAGAAAAGATAAAATACAATATAAAACTTGCTATATCCTACTTTTCGCAACGGATTTCTCGCTAAGTAAAAGTCTCTTGAAGGTTTCAAGAGTGGATGCATAATACGATTGCATCTTTAATATATTTTCAAGTGTCGTTATGCTGATGGCAATGGCAATAGTCATTTCAGAAACGGTTTTGCGTATTGTTTCATTTCTACTTATTTTGAAAGTATTTTTGAAGCAATTCTTTTCAACTAAGTTTTATACATAATCTATAGTACTGCTTCAATTATTCACGCTCATGTAGACATTTCATTTTTATAAAACATTCTTGATTAGGTTTTGAGCTCACTTGTGAGATCTGGCATTCTCAAAAAAACTCAAATTGTTTTGTGATCATTTTAAAACAACAGTCTCGAGCAATAAAATTAATTAAACTGGTTTAATATATAATATAACACATTAATATTATAAAGTTTTGGGTTTTATTAGTTAATTCAAATCTCAAATATTAAAATTATTGATAATACCTATATAATAAAATATTACGTTGTATTTCAAATAAAACATTACAAACCTGAAGATTTGATATATTTTGATGCTAAAGTTTTAATTAATATAAGTGTAAGTAATTAAAATATATAATAAATATCATGACGATGCATATGCATTTGTGTTCAATAAGATAATTTTATGAACCATGAAATATGCTTAAGACATTTATCATATTTTTTATTATTTTCGTACGTAAAATTTTACAACTAATTAACAACTAAGTAATTGCAATAAAAACTAACTCAGAAATATTCTGCTTTAGTGCTAAGACATTTTCTTATATTTAAAATTTACGGTACTTTGATATAGCAAAGTAAATTTCTAATTTAATTCTATAAAGTTTTCTAAAATAGTTTCATTAGCATTTTTAATATTCTTTTGTTAAAGTTGGATCTCTATGAACACGCATTCAGGTTTTGAAATATTACTACTAAAAATTTAATAATCGAGATAATGAGTGACACAATATTTTAACCTAACAAAAAAAATTATAATAAAAATTGCATTAGATTTGTTAAGAACGATAAGACCAGTAGCTTAAAAATATCAAGTGGAAATTATGTTTAATTAAAATTAAAAATTATTTTAATATGCTGAGATTTTATAACTCGATCTTAAATATTTGTTTTGTCAATGTCACATGTGAGCATATGACATGTTATATGAAATGAAAAATTTTGAGCCATGACAAAAATTTAGTATATGCCTATCAATGTTTTACAAGACATCTGTGTTAAAATAAATTTAGTTTTATTTTGCCATGCAATCAATTTCTACATCAAAAGTAGAACTTTTCTATATTTTAATTATAATTTCAATTATCATTAACAAGGCAAATCTTAGCGACTAATCTCATTTGTAAAGATACACGAGATATCCTTTTATCCATCTTAATTTGTTCTTAGTTCCATGTTCTTACAGTCTGCTAATACTCTGTCGTTTCGCACATTTCTACCAGGAGATTTAATGAAAGGTTGAGTTATGCCCTCAGCTCTGTAGGTACTTATAGATAGTAAAGCTGATAGATTACAAGTGTATCGATCTGCTATTATACATCGCACGAACTGTAAGCACGAATATTGTTGCTATAACGAGAATTTAATATTTTCCGGTTATGTACGATATGAAATTGTAAATATAAATATTGGTTGGAGTGAATAATAGTATTTGAAATTATTGTCCTACCATTTAAGTGCTCAATGTATTTTATTGTGATTCAACAAATATCTTGGCACCTTTGTTTTTGAGTTTTTCACAAGTATCAAAAGTTTATACCGATCTACAATAATTTCATACTTCCTATTAAAGTTGAGATATCAAAAAACTAAATGACCAAAATTTCTCGCCAGTTCTAATACTCTAAAATATACGAATTCTCGCAACAATAAAATTCTTATTTATAAAACATCATTTTTCAATTAATCTTATGAAAAATTAAGTAATATCATTCCAGGTAGATTACGAAAACATTTTTACATGACTGTACGTCAATACATGGTCTTAGCGGCTTAGTTACGGTGGAGACGCCGGTATATTAGAGCAACTATGTTATTTAAAAATCATAATTTTCCCTAATATTTACTGCATAAAAAGGCTTTAAAAATTCATGTATGTTATCACGGGGCTACAAATTTCTAATAGTAACTGCCATTTTAATAAATCTTTTATATTTTTACATAATATAAGTTAATTATTTGAGTAAATACTACCCACTTCTATAAAAGACATTATATTCTTTCTGAGTATATTCTGCATATGGTTTCAGTTCATTATTCATAATACTCGTGAAAACTTCAAAAGAATAAAAACCAGTTTATGATATTTGCATATGAATACTAAAAAGGAGGCTTAAAGAGAAAGATTTCACCAACCCATTAAATTCCAAAACCACTCATGTACACAACTCGAAACCATCATTACGTACCCTTATAATGCGATTTTGTACATAAAGAAAAATCTCTCTGGGTTGACTTTGAAATGGTCGGATGCGAATATTGATTTTAACTTATTAAACATAATATCGTTTCAGTTTGTGTGATGGTATTACCTGAGAATTTTCTAGAGCAACAAAGTAATTTAGTTTTTACTAACGTAGTAGGAATGAAGAAAGCAATCGATACATTAGAAAACTGTAATGTCTTTACGCAAGGCCCACCGCAAAATATAAAATATTTATAAGAACGCCGTAGCAGATTTTTAAGGATTAATTAGTTTTTATATGATCGATTTATCTATCAATATAAAACTCAATTTTCTAGTGAAAACATTATTAATATAACAACTGTTAGCCCTTTCATATTTCATAAAAACAAAAGTTTTCAGCAAGGTCGTTTTGCTTAAATATTTATTATTAATCAACTATCACTATAGGTGCAAGGATGATTTCAACTAAATTACGGTTGAATCACTGAAGTTATTACTTCATTACTTTTATCTTTATATGCAATCACTTTTATGATTATATCCAGGAAATTCTAGTAGAACGGAGTAATATAGTTAGTGCAAAGAAACGTTAGGACCTTATGAGAGTATGATGACACCGAAAGCTCTTTGCTAGATTAAAATTATTCTCACATATAATAGATGATAATCAATATGTATGATTTTTTTAAAAATTATTATGCATTTTAAATTAAGGTTTTTTGTACAGATAATGAACTAATGAACTAACGCGACATAACAAATAGATTGACTTTTAAAATATTGATTTTAATCATTAAATTTATCAAATCTATTTATTTAAAAAAAATAACGAAAAAGCAAATCATTTCCGACGTATTATTAAATATTATTACCAACAAAGCGCTCGTAGACGATTTTTGTCGTATGTCGTATGTACTCAATTTAATACAGATCTATATCTAATACAGGATTGTACTGGTTTACAGCTTTTAGTAAAATAATAAAAATTCTAATAAAATTGTATCAATTCAAGAGGCAGAGTGAAGTGGTTACACGTTTGGTCTTGCATCCAAAAGGTTTTGAGAACAAGCCCTGCGTAACCTACGAGTACTCAAATGATTGCATTGCCTAATCATTAAGATAAAACCTTACATTTTCAAATTTTCCTTATTCGTTTTAACGTGCATTTCCAGGTTTCATGGGTGAGGCATCGAGACATCCATCTCCTGACTGTGGGGAGGTACACGTACACTTCAGATCAGCGTTTCGAAACGAAACATTCGCCTCACAGCGAAGACTGGCTGCTGTACATTCGCTATCCGCAGAAACACGACACAGGCGTCTACGAGTGCCAGATATCAAGTACGCCTCCCATCGGGCACAAGGTGTATCTCGGCGTAGTTGGTGAGTCAACGACATAGTTTTTAAATCAACAGACAACTTAGAAATCACTCTATTTGTTTTATGACTTCATTTGAACATAAAAGGGAATCAAACAATAAATCAATTATAGAGAAATAAAGAAATGTTATGATTTAACATATTTTCAATTGTCTATCTTTGAGCAAATTGAAAATTTTAATGAATGGGCTTATGCTTTCTAAGCACAATCTGAGTGATTTTTTCTGTTATTATTATGTCCGTTCTAAACATATGGTTGTGATCACTGAAAGTAATCAGTGACACTAGATTAGTAGAAATACATTTTCGCAAGCTTGATGTCTGTTTTATAAGCGTTCCTGAAATAAAATTCAAATAATTAAATTTTCAACCTTCTCTAAATAGGGTTAAAAAAGCTATTCAATTGAAATTCAATCTTTATATTCAAAGATATACTTCTACAAATTCTCTATTTCAAAATACGTAATAAACGTTTTTTTGTATCTACGGGAACTAATGATAATAAATGATAACAAAATCTAAATATTCAAATTTGTATTCTATATTTATCATGTTGTTCTACATTTACAAATGTTATACAAACCAAATACATTAATTTCACTAGTTGGTTCCTAGGCAAAAACATACGTATAATCAGTAAGAGGCTGTTTCTTGCAAACTAATTTATCAAACAAGACAAGATTTCTGCGACGAGCTAGTATAACATATCACATTTGCTTATGTGTTCTAGATTTAAACAACCTGGTAATAATATAATGTGTATTAAAATTGTTTTTATTACACATGGTTTTATATATTATTTATTAACTCGTAAAATTAATTTCTGTTTGATAAAGTTATATATTGGTATTGCCGTTCAGTATACGATTAATTCACGAACCAACATGTATTGTCAAAGCATTTTCGTGAAAGAACAAAGACGTTTAGCACAAAAAGGCAGTTCCACTTGATCGTTATTTAGACAGACATGACATCGTGAATTGAGTTAAATCGACTCCCACATTATCATGTTGTGTCTAAATATCTATTCTCCTTTGAATAGACGCTGAATATTGTATGCGCGTCCAATTTATTGTGTTTGTCAAACAACTTTAACAATCTCGGATATTCTGAACATGTATTCTAATTTGTATGATAATGATATAAATTTATTTTAGTACGTATGCATCACACGCTGGAAGTTGCAAATTATATTTAACAATTAGTGACCAAGTAAAATTAGTGGAATAATCTAGGTCGAAACAAATACGATAATATTAAACTAAGTGAGTACGTTTTTATTGTATTAACATATCAAGAGGTCAATCAAATATTTATAATTACATCAAATACTAAAATTGATAAGTTCCCTTATAATTTTGTTATAAGTATAAAATTTTATAAAGTATACAATAAATATACAATTTTTATAAAGTTATAAATAGATAATTAAGCTTGCAGCAATGTATTAAGTAGAACAATACTGCTAAGTTATTTATATAAATTATGCGTTTTAGTAATTTATGTATGTGTTGAGTACAATTATGTCATCTTCTCATAAGGTAGACGTGTTGAAACTATTCGCAGGTAGTTTCATGATGAGCAGGCAGTTGAATCTAATTATAGTTATCAATTTTCGTATTATACATTAGATTTCACTTACGTGCCAGAGCATTGTTTGTAGGTGCTGAGATGAAAGCTTCTTGAAGGGATATGTTATGCATTTTGATGGAACTTACTATGTAATTGAAAACATTAGATAAGGCTTCGTACTATGTTTTAATATCATCACGTACAACTTCTTGTTTAAGAGACGATTTTCATGCCCTCGGGTTGCGAAATAAACGATCAAAGGCAACTAAGATATACTACATATTGCTAATGCCCGATTATAGCAATTTGCACCTGCGCAACTTAAAATCCGCCAACGGGATAAAGATTCGCGTACATTAAATATTCATGAGAAGATTTCCGCTAGGATTTCGAAAAGTGAACATAAGTCTTTTGTTATTACAAATCATTATTTCGATAGTCTTTTCAGTGAAGTTCCTCTTCCATGACTTGAACTTCTTTTCGAAGTTTCCTATATATCTGGCGTAATTTGCAAAACAGCCCGGAGTGAAAATGAACTATATCCCAATACACTTTATCAAGAAATTCTCTGTATTCTCCAGAGAGTTCTCTCTCTCTGAACTTTTCCATGCTTGATCGGTCGAAAGAATTCGTACTTTTTTCTACTCGCATAAATTGTCTTGTGTAACGATCTTCCTTGTATACAAAATTGCAAACATTAGTACTTTTGTTGCCATGTAAGACTAAACCTTTTCAAGGTTCCAACAATGTAATACGATCTATATAAAGGAACTGCCGTTCCTCGATAAATCCGAGTTGATTTACTTCAGAGCTGATATTAGATGTGGTCCAGAGCTCACAACAGAAAGGAGCGATCCATTTGCAAGTTCCATAAATTTATATGTACATTTTATTTATTCTATTTAATATTGTCAAGTTTTATCACATCTCTTAACGTCAATAAAAAAGTCTTAATGTTTATTCTAACAATTTTACATCAACTTCTAATTATAGACAACGCAGTATTCAACCATATTATTAAGTTTCATAATATTCTATAAAGTCTCGTCTTATCCGGTTAAATATACCTTCCAATTAATTTACACTCACATTATAATAATTTAAGAATGTTTCAATCATCTAATATGTATCTCCATTATTCGCATTTGAAATATTCTACAGATTTTCTTATAATTCAATTTTACTTTATAACAATTTCAAATCGAAATGATCAAATGCCCAATATTATCTCACACTACCATAAAATTTACATAATCTTTTGAGAACATCTGGCAACGTCATTAAAAACTCGTGATGCATGAGTTTCATATTGAAAAGTTATAAACATTTAAAACTTTGAAGAAATTTTACATACGCCGTAGGAGATTATGTTTTCTCGAGTATTGCCAATTTTAAATGTAATTACAAAAGTCTTTATAAAATTTTATTGCGTTTTATCTATTTTAGAACACAATTTTATTGAATGTTTATTTAGATTTATTATATCTAAATTCATATCATAGATAAGTATTTAATAATAATGATGCACAGACGAATCAATGTTGTCAATGTAAATTAAACAAGAAACACAAATTATAATAATGTTCGATAACTTTTCTTGATGATTTTACAAGTTAAATAATTCAGTAGATTGTTTGCAAACCAGGAAATGAAACGATAACATAAATTCATTAAATTTCTGTTAAATGCTAATTTTCTTCACATTAATTAGCATTCAAAACATTTATTTTGCCAAACTCCGAAATAATCTTAATAATTATCTTCAACATCTTCGAAGAACTTTTTAAAACCTGTTCATATCGTAACAAAGTTAAATGATCATGTTTTTCCATAAAATAATTCGCCTTAAAATCCGCGATCCCAGATTTGGGAAAAATAACGCCTCGCCTTATTTAATTTTCTCGAGGCGTTCGTATACTTCGCCACACCCTCGTCGAAAGACAAATAAATTAACTTAAATTAGTGCTGTTATCTTACACTCTGATGGTATTTAGTGGCTCCCCGAGAAGGGACTTAGACCCTCACGTTAATCACCCGTGCGTCTAAGGATGAAGACACATTTAACGGTTTTCAGCAACGGCAGTTTGTCTTTATATAGAAAAGATCAGAATAAATATAAATATTACCCTCGGCTATTGCTAATTTATTCCCAAAAATAATGATCAATCGCTGAAAATAACGTTCCCATTCGTTTAATTACTTTCTAAAAATAACAAGGAAAAAATAGATATTATTTCTCTTCAGATTTAATTAGAAAATATAATATCATTATATGACATTTTCTTCGGAGAGTCATTAGGTGGGATATGAGTCAAAATAATGCCGAAAATAGATAACCAGATATTGTGATCAATGACAGAAAAAATTCACTCCGTGATAAGAAAGAAGTAAGATGAAATCCAAATTTATCAT
>NW_020536999.1:29980630-30012409 GCF_003426905.1 Ctenocephalides felis | reverse complement strand
ACATCATATATATGATGAATGTGCGTATATCTCGTATCTATGTATAAAGTGCGTACGCAGTCGTAATACATGTATTCGTGATTTTATCCTGATCAGCTAATAGTAATTGAAATAGAATTGCTTATTCTGTAGTTCTTCTTCGACTGTAGTAGATTGAAGTGTTCGTTACATGTTGAAATTACTTCGTTTTAATCGCTAATCACGCAAAATTTAACTGTAAAATACTAGCAAGTAACTCTTCACTTACATAACCAACCTTTGTTATTACTTGCGCAACATTGCAAATAAACAAATAGAAATTGACAAAATATAATATCATATATATATATATATATATATATATATATATATATTAAATTATTAAAACGGAACAAATCCAATAAATTGAAGTTGCTCTTTTTGTTTTGTTCTCTTTGTTATTTAAAAAAGTGCATTCAAAAGTTTGTTGTGAAATCTTTATTAACGTTCCGTCGAAGAATTCTTTTGTGTATGAATTCTAAGAACAAAATTATAATGCGAAAATAGACATTTTATATATTATAATATAATATATATATATATATATATTTGCATTAAACCGTATGTCGTTGTTTATACAATTATTTGCTTAACAGAGTCGAGTGCGACACATGTGCTTCAGCTAAAGCAGTAACAACATTATATAAATTTAGTGAATTTGTTGCTTCTCTGAAAATAAGGCCTTATTATCCTTATTATGCAGTCATATTTACACTACGTAACGTTCGCTTTGTTTGTCTAATAATTTACGATTCTCTCTCTTCGCTTCTAAATTTATGTAACGTTAACACGGTGAAAATTCCCAAATCCCCTTTAAAAACCGACGGTTCACCTGTAAGAGCCTCAACACTCGGCTTATTATTTTTAATGATACATTGCAATGATTAAAAGGCGCATATTTTTCTAAAGGGACTCGTAACACGTACTCTTTTAGGCAATTTTTTTCCTTCGGAAGCACCAACAAAATATCTTCTCGGTAATATTGCGAGTGGAATTCTCATGATTTAATAACGAATTCTATGTTTTCATGAGCTTATATAAATTTTATGCTAATATTTCTGCGCGCTACGTGCGCTACACCCGACCGTAGCATATTTCGAAGAAATGAAATACAATGCAGTTTCCTCGCCGCGTAAGAAAAGAACAATTCTGCCAAACGTATACGTTTGTATATTGTCTTATGTGCATAGAAGATCGCAATGCGTCTCCTCTATAGCAAGGGATGCAGAGAAAGATGAATGATACGACTCGAAATTACGTACAAAGTGCACTACTGTTCCAAGAACGCTGAGAAATACGCGATAGAATTTAATTTCATAGCTGATGACATATGCAAAGAACTCTATTTAATTTATTATTGCACAAATTTACATTATGTTTTTATTAATGACTTAAAACTCTACTAACAATAACCATGGACGCAGGCTTCTCACTCAAGTGTGAGATGTCATGTATATGGCATATAGTTTTATATATGAAATTGCACATATTTTGTATTATAAAAACTCAATAGAACATTAAATTCATTGTTTAGCACAAAAACTTCATTTGAAAATTTTATATTTACTTCACTTGAGATAAAAATAGAACTGTAGATTACTCAGAAATTTAATAAGTCATTCCTGAATCAATTGGGACTTATAATATGTTTACTCTGATTGGCTAAAAAAATATATAATACCAAATATTTATTATTAATCGTTATTATATTGCATCAACTATAAAATCAAATAAATATAAGTTAAAATTTTGAATTTTGTTTTGCATGTGTGCATATACGTATATTGCTTAAGACGTTAATTGTCAAATAAATATTGTAAATTATTAAAATTTATTCCACAAAAAAACCAACTATTAATAAATAAAAATCATTCTGTAAAATAAGCGACATATTTGCCTAGATTAAACTTAAAAATATGTTATTATTAAACATAAAAAAAATCAGTTGAATATGAAAAAAATATTTAATAGACGTTTCCGTAACGGTATACCAGTTGTACTTACTGGTAATGGTAATTGATCTATTAAGTAAATTTATATTAGTATGTTAATTATTTACAATTTTTATTTTACACGTACATATATATATATATATACTAGCAAACCCGACGAACTCCGTTTCGCCACCAAATGGTTTCGTGAGAAAGATGAAGAAATTTTTTGTGTGTTTTATATTTTAAAAAGAAAAATTTGATTTATTGCACAACAGTAATGAATTTATCTCAATTACAAAAATGAAGTGTTTTTTAGTTGAACTTCTCTAAGTAAATGAAAGTGAATCCGCAAATTATCCGTTTCATAGAAGTGATCTTTGGTAAACCACATTTTTTGTTTTTTGGTCTGACGTTAACACAAACAAAGCGGATGGTTTTCCAACTTGTGAACAGGCAACGTTTAACTGCCCATGTGAAAAACAATGATTTTCTAAATAATCTATTAGAAATTTATCCCGCAAACACTAAGCGATTGGCTTTGCGACTTGTTATTGCAAACGCAAGGCGAACTAGATATTGCAATCGTTTGAAGTCAAACGGAAGACCAGTCAGAATCATTGGTATGTCACCAAATCGCCAGCAATTTTTGATTGAATGGTGAAATTCAGAGCGTGTACATCATTATTCTTTGCGGCAAGAATTGCTCGTTGACTTAACCAAGCATAATTCTGATAATTCCCACTAATGTCATTACACGAATTTTTAATTACGGCGCGTGAAGTTCCAGCAGCTTGCATTAAGGCATGATGTTATGCACAACTAATTTTCTTAGCCATAAGAACCTTGCTGAGCCCGAGACCTTTTCAACAAATGCAAAATTGTCGAAATCGGTTCGTGCGTTCTGGAGTTATTTCGTCAGGAAGGAAAACCCAACTTATTTTTATATATATAGAAGATAATCTATTTGAGTTTATTTAAAACAGTTATTGATTATTTTTATTACTCGAATTTTTAATTACGGTGCGTGAAGTTCCAGCAGCTTGCATTAGGGCACGATGCCATGCACAACTAATTTTCTTAGCTATAAACCTTGCTGAGCCCGAGACCTTTTCAACGAATGCAAAATTGTCGAAATCGGTTCGTGCGTTCTGGAGTTATTTCGTCAGGAAGGAAAACCCGACTTATTTTTATATATATATAGAAGATATATATATATATATATTTATATATGAATTATGAAGAAAATCTTACCTTTCGTGCTTAACCATAACCTTGTTTTCTTGATTATTTCATCTCATCAATTTGTTTCTCAATTTTACCAAAATTATTCTTTTATCTTGATAACTGAAACAAGCAAAATCATAATTATTAAAAATTGATTGATATAGTAAAATTGTGCTATAATTTTATGAATACTTCTAACAAATTTCAAATTTTGGAGATATTTAATTTGGTAGTGTTGTACTTAGAAAAGGTTTATTGAACAATATAGTCTTATAAAGGCGAATTTATTTCAACTTTTTGATGACATATTAAATAAAATGTTTTATATCCTTCTTAATAAGTTTACTGCTTTAACTTAATGAATTCTCAAAATTTTATTATATTACTTTACTAATTCGTCATTAAAGAAATGTGGTTCATTTGCTGTTCTGCAAAAATTTACCACTTGTTTTGTTCATCCCATAGGCGCGGTAAAATGGGACGGCCAGAGGGGCAACCAGGTCCAAAGTCTTAATTTTGAAAAGATTTTACGCTAATAAATAATATCTACATAGGTACATTTTTTACAGAGAAATATTCTTAAGCAGAAATGGAATAACGAATAATTTAATTCATGTTTTGTAAAATTGCCTCTTTTAATCAAATTTACTTTGTTATTTACTATTTTTTATTACGCCAGGGTAATAAAGGTTTAGGTGTTTCTTTTTACCCCACCTTCGTGTAAGCTTTTATAAAGGTTTAATGAAAAAAACTGTTGAATCTAACATAAAATTAACAAAATACGAATTAAAATACATCTTATAAAACAATTAAATAACGTTTCCTTAAACATTATATTAAGTTCTCGTAAACCAAACAACAGTGCTCGAAACCAAAAAACTAACAACGAAAATAATACTCTTGTTATAATCCATAACATAACAAGATTATTTACAAAATTGACTTTTATACCTTCGAAAGCAACGTTGAAAGAATCAAAGTTTAAAATTTTATTTCAAATATTGTTGTTATTAACTTTACTTGTTTTCCAGATATCGGTGGTGAACCTTTTTACCCGCGGACGTTTAAGCCCTACTCTATCCTATATTAAAAATAAATAAAATATATAACAAATGAATGAATATCAAAATCCATTCAATAATAATAAAATATTCGAGACAAAATTTTATTTCGACTGTGTATGAGACAAACATGTTATCGTTAACCACTCGAGTTTATTAACGAGCACTAGACTCTGAAGTGGCCTGTGATGAATGCGTACAATAAGATGTAATGCGAAAATTGAAACCCCTTTATGGCAGCGGCAGATCCACCCTACTCTATATTGCCGCAAAACACGCTCATGGTTTTTATTTCTTCACCCTTTTATTTCTCTATCTGCATTCGCTTTTCGTTTTATATGTTATTCAGGTCGTATATCGTTGCGAATGTTGGAATATATCTCTAATAACGATCACTTTAATATCAAACCACTTCAGAAATTAATTACTAACGTTTCTATTATCAAATTAATGTATAAGACACAATTATTTAAAATGATAAAATAACATTTGTAACAATTTTTAAAATTATTAATATGGATGGTAATCTGACTATATTAATTTGAGTACGTTAGTATTTCGTGGGGTAGAGCGGAGCACATAAGTCCAATATGACTTTGAGCAATTAGTTTGTGAATATCAAACTAATTATATCATAACCAATATCACATTTCGAATAACCAACTACATGACTATGTTCAGTAAAGATCCAGCTTATTGATCATTGTAAAAATATGTTTTTATGCTACTTTTAAAAATATTGTCATCTGGTTCTTTTTACACCATAGGCAAGGTAAAAAGGAATAATCAAAAGAGCATAAAGATCCATAATTTTATTTTTAATTTAATCGTTTTCTAAAATAATTGCTACATTAATCAATCAATGCAGTTCAATTATTAAGTTAAACAAAAAATTAGAAATCATAATTTAAATATGTACTTTATAAAAAATTATCCACTTTTACTATTTTATAAATCTAGCTTAGATAGTTATTTCTGTTCAATTTATCATATCATATTTTGTGGGAACATTTTTTATAAAATCACACTAGATACTTTTGTACGGAACTTTGTCAGTAGTTACATCATCATCATCATCAGAGTTGGAATAACTATTTACTTAATTTATCTCTTGTGTAATTGCTTTTTTTAACTCATTTGCCATTTTTAGTTACAATTTCCTCATTGTTTACATCACGTTGTAAAGGAGATTCATTTTACCCCCATTCTTTTTACCCCAAAAGTAAAAATACTAACAACGAAAAATACTCAAGTTAAAAATTTGACAAAGTAGCCGTTTATCTAAATAAAAAAATATTTATTATGAACTTTATTTGTATTGAATTATATTATTTATTTCATTCTTTCTAATAACTTAATTCGCAATTTGTTTAAATGAGCCGTACATTTTTAAATAATTATTTTCTGCAAATATTATTCTTTATTTCCGCTATATTATTTTATTTTTATCCATATATATATTTTCCAATAACAAAGAAAATATCCCTTCTTTAAATCCATATTCGATTATAGACTGGTTTTGTTTACCTATATCTGTTTGCAAAACATTGTTTCGGTCTTGATATAATTAGGATACCTCGAAGGTCTGACAGAACATGAATGCTGATATTAAGAAAAGGGTTCGGAGTATCTTTAAACTGTGATTAAACTTACTACTGATCATGACAAGGGTCTGAAGTTTAATTGAATATTAATGCTAACTATAATGTTTGAGATCTAGCGATTGTACTAACAAAATCCATGTTGTATATTTTAAACAAAAGAATTAATTTGATTTACATAAAATACCATAGAAAGGTAAAAGTGATCAGTTTTCTTTATCGTAGAAAACAATTTGTGATAATTCATAATCAATTACACATCAAGAAATTTCGTAACGGTTGACATTTAATTGAGTTTCCTCAAATGAATTTAGGCTTTTCTTTGATATATAAAACATTGTATTCTCTTAGGTACCTCATACATCATTGATTAAATTCAGCACAAACCATCTAATAAAATTATTTTTATTTAATGACCTATTTACTAACAGTATATTTCACCACAAAAATTAAGTTACGTGTATTTGGGGTTTTGTCAGCACTATTAGCGTGACAGAATTTGGAATAATGCCATAACCTTCTTTCAAAGATAACAGGATGCTTTATACTGTCCTATAGATATATTTATATGTAACTTTTCAGAGAAATAGTTCACAGATTCTGATTCACAACTTTTAAAAAAAAAAATAAGTATGTCAGGTTTCTGAACACAATTACCTACTTCTTAGAGTTCAATTTTACGAATTAGATTTCAATTCGAAACGTAGCTCTCGGGATAAATTACATACGCAATTATTAAAACTCAAAAATTACGGATTGTATTAAATAATAATAATAATATATAGACAAATATTAGTTTTATTTTTACGTTCCAAAAGATATACGTATTTCCTATAAATAAGACTTAATGCAATACTTTCCATGGATTACACAAACGTTTCAGAAGCCAATTAAAAATTTTCATTTATGCGAGATGATCAAAACGTATTGAAGAATAGTTATTACAAGTTGCAATTAGTGCTTCCATTTCGTTATGATAACTTTGCCAACAATCGGTTTTCGTGCATAGTAGAATACTTTGAATTTCCGGATGCTGCGGCTACACATCGATATGACGGAATTTCTACATTAATGGAAATGAACATTTTAATAATATGCAAATTCTAAAGCAAGAATAGAGTATTATTATTCTGATGAGATATTTAAATCAACATTCATTTTCTACAAAGTCGAATCTAGTTCAGCTGTTGTTATATAATGCTTAAATTTCTAATTTAAATATAAATGCAATAGTAAATGTGAAATATAAAACATATTATTGATACAGTACATGTATATGATATATTTATGTGCCAATGTTATGGCAAGGGCATGTTACGTTCGAACTTCCTTACATTATGCTAACGAATCATACTCAATACAGTCCAAATGTCATGTATTTGCTGTGCATTCATGCGTTTTACACATAAAGTGCAATGTCACTTGTACGTTATGAAGCTGAGTCAGAAAGACCCTGATACCTAAATTATCTTTTTCTGACATTTGTGCGGTTTCTAGATTAGGTTTTCGATCTGAAAACCGAACAATAACGCCTGACTGCATAACAATCACATGGCTTTTGTCAATATTGAGTATGGAAAGTTCTTCACTCCATAACCTGCTGTGAAGCAGAATCGGTCTATTAATTTTTAATTCATATATATGTACATAAAACTATTATACTTACTATTTATTAAAATTATTGTAAATTAATAATTAGTAATAATTAATAATTATAATTAAATAAGTGAATATTATATTATAGAACAGAATTATTAAAGTAATGGGATCTGTGTTATTTCCCAAAATTATATCAAAACTCTCATTATTTGATTCACAATTACAATATTCAATCAGACATTTTATAATGAAAAAAAATTATAAACTCTTCAAACAATTGTAAAAATTGTATCGTAAACTAACATAATGTTTATTACTTTAAAAATGATCATTAAAAATTTCATTATTGGTTTAATGCTTATAAGTATTTTAAAGTTTAAGTGAATGACTTTTGTCTATAATAAATATAATTCCTGGTAAAAAATAATACATTTTTTATGATATTCAAATAATGACGATCCTATATATCATTTCTAAAAAATTCACACGATGTTCCACACCGTCATTGTAATTCTTTGCATGCCAAACACCGTTCCCTGAGTACTAAACTTTACGCGCTTACTAACATAAGTTATTCTTCAAACAAATACTTAGTTACAAACTTATAATATGATCCATAGTATCTTTTCCAATATATAGGTAATATTTCACTGGAAAACGTGTCATCCAAGAACAAACTTAGTCTAAAAATCATATTTTAAACTTGGTATTGCTTTTGATAATAGTATTGTATTTCAAACCAAAAGTAATTTAAAGTCTGAAGGATGCAAAGTTGTAGTTTCATGTATAATTAGTAATTAAACTCTACTTAAATTCCTTGTATTAGCATGCAAATATTTAGAGAAATTGTATACACAAATTGTTATTTTAATAATTCACTAAAGAAGTTGATTATAGTTTATCTAGAACTTTAAAAGTTTATACTTTTGCTATTTAATTCCAAAATTTTAATTGATTGTTTATATATGAAAACCATAATTTAAAGTGATTAACTCTTTTGTTAAATTGTACGCTCTCATATATTTTATTGAGTTTTCATGCACTATAAATTACATGCTGACATATTATGTACTCGAGTAATATTATGTACAAGTACATAGTGTACAATTGTAAACTTCTAAAGTTTAATGCATTATTATGAACCAGAACCCTATTGCATTCTCATACCCCATTACGTCTTTTTGCACTATTATGTACTCGTACACTATTTCCTACTCATACACTTTTTTCTACTCGTAAATTATTATGTGCTCGTGAAGTAGTATATAAACCAAAATTAATATAAACTCTAATACTTTTATATTTTCTCAATTCAGCAAACCTGGATAGCCTCCTTCCTGTTTTATCGAATATTCTTATTTCTCGAATATTATAAGAAATAGCCCTAAAGGTCCTAAATGAAATTGAAAACAAATAAATAATATTATACTTTAATGAAAATTCAAAAACATGAAGGTGGCATTATGGACAATAAAATCGTGAATTTATGTTATTCCATATTTGTACCGCAATACCCGAACCGAATCAAAAGGCAAAGGTAAGTACATCGTTTATTTTATGACTTAACATAACAATATAACACGCCTTCAAATAACCTTATTTTATGATTTCTGTATTTCTGTATATATTTTCACGCTTCATCGAGAAATATATATATATATATATATATATATATATATATATATATAATATAGCCCCATATACCGATATCTACCGACGTTTACAAGACAGCCTTTATTAAATTCTTGTACCGATTACTCGCGACGTGGCATTCTGCTGTTAAAAGGGTGATAGAAAATACTGATAAATTAAACATAATAAATATCTCTACTCCAGAAAACAAAATAACAATTGTATTAAAAAATGTCGGACGATCTCGAGTTGTCAGCATTTCGTTCATCAAAACATTAATCATGCTTAAACACCAAAGCTTTCTGTTTCTTTGTGACAGTTATAATTACGTCTAATAAATTTTAAACATTCAATTTATAATTTTATGTAAGAGAAAGAGGAATTGAAACAAGGTACAGCTTACGGAGTTTTCTATTTCAAAATATAAAAGTATTTTTTGTGTATTGGCATATTTCACCTTGACGTGATTAATGTGCCTAACGATTCAAACAAAAAATACAAAACACAATTATTGGCGATATATTCAGGATTAATTTATTCTTTAATATGTACCTACTGAGTTTGTCATAGGTTTAGAAGTAGATAAAAAAGTAAAAAAACAGTTAAATTGTAAATAAATTTTAAATTCTCTAACACTATAGTATTATAATAAATTATATTTTTTGAATTATTTGTATTATTTATTGTACCTCAATTATTATTGTCAATACTATTTGTAGTGAACCAAAAATATAACACACACATAAAAATATATAAGTCTTTTTTTACTTAAAATCATGTTTTCATATTTAAATTCATAAAGTAGTGCTTGATTTTAAGCTGCCGGGGACAGAAATAAAACATGTAATCTGTGATTGCAAAATTAAACTTTTACCACGATGTCACAGGCAAACTCATTCAACAAATGTGAACAGACAATATATTAGAGTCAATAAAAATTGGGATTTCATAGGTATTGCTTCTATACGTTTCCACCATGATCAGGAAGTCAATTTCAAAACAAAACACCATTCTTCACTTCCTAAAATATTACGAACAGCATCCCTGTTGGTTCCTCTGGGAAACATTTACATAATTTCATCCGATCCACTTTGATATCCACATCACATATGTACACATTTATAAATCATGACCATATTATATGTGTTCATATCTAACCTTCATGGTTGTCATAAACAATGTAATCTACTTCATAATCAAATGTCAAGCTGGGCAGCTCTACGGAATATATTAATGGATTCATTCAAATTATTACTATTCAACAGTTATATTTTAGTACAAAATCGTAATATGCATTTTGATGCGAAAATTATTGATATTACTATTTGTGGTTGTATTACAAGATTATGTCACTATCTGGCCTCTTATGGCACTGTCTGGATTATGAATATATTATGTTATTTTTAATTCAATAAGAATTGGAATATAGTCTCAAATATATATATAGAGTCTTCATATCAGGCATTTTCTTCATTCACAAGTAGACATGTTTTAAATATAAATTTATCATATTAAATTTTTGTGAAATATTTTAGACATTATTCTTCTGCCTTCATGCTAGGTGCTAAATTAGATAAAAAGTGTATATTCACCACATGATGACCGAGCGAGCAAGAGAAGTATTTACACGTCAATCATTCTATATCCCAAAACATATCAAAAAAAAAACGACAGCTCAAAATTCCAAAACTTTTTGCGAAATTATTTAAATTCCACGCTTCTCTATCTTTCGCTTAGCGGTCTTTAATCTTCCATTCATCCATCAACTCAGGCAACGGAAGATTACAGACCCCGATCCGAAGTACACATGATGCATAATTAAACGTCCCAATGATTATTCCAGGCCCGTTCGTAAAGTGTTCGAGAAAATTCCAAATGGAGTTTCTACAAGATCGGCCAACGCCTGGAACAGGGCCGTACTTCGACACCAGTGTGCCGCAGAATTATACGGGACTCGTGGGTCAGCCTATAAGTCTACTGTGCAAGGTCAAGAATTTGGGAAACAGAACGGTATGTGATAATATATTGATTTATTCATACATTAATTATGTAATTAAAAAATTTATACATCACTAATAATTCGACTAAGCATTCCGCTCGGATGCTGCCGTTCCGACGCAAAATACGTATTAATTTAGGAATTTGCGAGTGAAAAAGGAAATAACAGATATAAAATAATTAATAAATAGTGTACGTTAATAGACATATATAAAGTATAATATTAAAATTATCTGTAATTTGTAGAATCTAGTAATATTTTGGATGGTGAATTTATAAAAAAAGGTCGTTCAAGCATCCATTAAAATAAATAAAAATAAAAAATAAAAATAAAACTACCTTGTTTTCCAGCCATAATTTTTCAGTCTTATTTTAAAACAGGCTAATAAGCAACAACAACAATAAACAATTATTGAAAATATCTAATATAATGTAAATATATAAACATTAAGGATATTATTTATTATAAACTTATTATATTTTCTATCATATATATATATATATATATATATATATATACATACATATATATGTAAAATCATTAATTATCAAAGGCTTCAAAGGTTTCCAAGTTCTCATTATCTGCGGTATAAATTATAATTACTTCGAGAGATAAAATATGAATAAAGCAATCGACTGCGTAGGTATATATATGACTATGCTCAGGCATACTTGTATGTAATAGTATTTGTACTTATTATACAAATAAAAACGATTTCAACGCTCTTTCATCCTTTATATGGGCGCTACGCTCTTTAAATATTTCATTTATTCTGTTTATCCTAATTCTTTATCAATCAATCGCCCAACAATGGTTATTTTGAAACACTTCGATCGATTAACGAAGCCTTTCATTGTTCGTGATTTATTTGAATTTGTCTGATTTTACTTCAGAACGTAAATTCATTACGGCCCATTGATTGTTTCCTTTTGTATATCGAAGCACAATAGCTTTTTAGAATAATTCACGCAGCACACACGTTTATATCACAAAATCTAAATGGACGAATATTGCGAATGACTAGAATTAAATTTCGAACGGGGTTGTTTTAAAATTTGACGCGGTGTTTCAGAAATGACAATCATTCGAGACTCATCTGGCGTAGGTGTACAGAGAAATAACACGTGCCCTATAGAATTAAGTATTAAACGAAAGCGATTATAAAGGGGTTGGTTAATAACGGGGTAAGTCGGATCATGTAAATTATTTTATGCGTTTGAGATAATTTTGAATCTATTAACGCAAAAGGATTATTATTATTTTGGTCAGATTATCCAAGGCACGTTTGGAAAATGTTGCAATGCTTTATTAATTGCAGAAAGTAATACCACTGTAAAAATGTTTGTCATTGAAATTATAGAAATATTTTCTTCTATTGCCTATTTCAAATTTATGATTTTTTTTACGTAAAAATAATCGTAATTGGAAATAACATCTTATACATATTTAGTGGGATAAAATTGCACGAAAAACATAAATTATATTGAAACTGTTATAGCACATGCTATACAATATGCTTATGATAAGAATGATGATTGTGATAAATTCATAATAATTCTGATTTTCATAATACTTCTGTAATGTATAATATAAATTATTTGCTTATTATTTTAATGTGAACTAATAGTTTTATGAAAAATACTTTTATAAATTACGTACCTAAAGCAACTAATTGCTTTTGCAAATATAAATTCAAATTTAATTAAAAATTTAAGATATAATTAAACGCCAAGCAATCTTTCTTTCATCATGCACTTCTAGCAGGACTTTATTTCTCCAGCTTTTCTCTGCAATAAACTGCAAACAGCAAAAATACGAGAACGTAATGTCATCAAACGACATGATAAGGCGCTCTATTCATAAAATTTAGTTCGGTGTACAACCAAGATTTTAAAATAAAATTATGTACTTACAAGCGCATATATATTCGCATGAACAACAAAGTTGGCCACTTCTACAATAAAGCACGTTCGATATGAATACGTTAAGTGGATGCAGAAGTTGAAGCTCGGTGCAGCTTCAAGTTTACACATGTAAAACCGTTCGTTTCGCGTTAAAATACAACAGTCTGTTAGAGAATGGACAGTAAGAGTCGTTGCTAGCTAGCATTCATATTTGCACGAATGCATTCATTAGAGTCGGCAGCTAGGGAAGAAGATAACAATGCTATGCAAAACTAAGTCCGCACGTACTGCCCGTTCATTGTGAAAACACGGATCGCAATCGACTACAAAATACAAATTCTAGAGGTAATGACATTTGATAGCAATTCTAGTTTAAAGGTTTGAGGAAGATATATATCACACATTTGAATTTGATAGGTCAAAGTTCGCAGTATGCAATGCAAATACCAAGTGTATACATAAGGGCACCCATGGCGACATATGACGAACCATTGAACATTGAACATTTTCGAACCATTAAAAATATTATAAAAAGTAATACAAAATATTTGATAAATATCGTTCATTTATAAAATAAATTACCATTCTCACGAAAATTTATTCGGATGAATCAAAATAAAAAAAAATAGAAATAGCTCTAAGTGCAATGCGCATTGCAATAAAAATGTTGTATGTAGTAGGACATTTTTTTTATAATGCACGTCAAACATAGTACGAATTGAAAATTTTTAGATTTAATTGAATTAAGCTTATATATTTCATGAGCTTCAAATCATTTAAAATTTATTTCCCACAAATTTGATCCATATTATTCATATCCATTATCTACAAAAAAGAACTAATTGTGAAAATAAATTTCAATCCGGCATCAGTTGCACCACTGACTGTATTTCGACTCATAGATACAAATTCGTTTATATAGTTTATGCAAAATATTTACTATCACTAACATGATTAATTTTAAACGTAAACATATCTGCAGGTCCATGCTAATTTAAAGCAGTCTACAAATTGGAAACCTTGTTATATGTTGTCATATGTCTCTAGTTCCTAGTTTCAGAGTTGAGTTTGCAACAATCCAAGCAAATTTACAGCAAGAACAAAATTGAATGCTTCAATAGCGCTAAGAGAAATACTATAGTAATGAATTATTGTATTAAATATGAATGTTAATAATTGTGAAATATTCTCTAAATAAAGAGGAAGAAAGTTAAAATCATGAAACAAAAGTAAAAGCATCATCAAAAGATTTTTTTAAAACGGAAATTCGTGGTTTGATTTAAATTGTGTACACAGAAATAATATAATAATGTTAAAATATTAATAATGATGCAAAATAACTCAAATTTTACAGAAAAATTCTTTATGTTATTTGAAACATCCATGAAATTTTCTGTAATAATTGCTAATATATTAATTCAAAAAAGCAATTCGTTTGTATCGGTGAATTTATTTTATATAAATACAACTATTGATGTCAAAATTACCTCTAGGAAGATCAAACTAATAGTTTCCAATTTATCTCTTCCGCACCAAAGCGACAGAAATGTCGTTTTCATACATCAAAGCCGTTAGTGGCCATCCTAGCCCGGATATTAAACAAGCGGCCGGCGCTTATTTCTCTAATTTACCTAAGCTCGTAATTTACAGAGGATCAAACACAACTCATATCGTTTAGACGCAATTTAGATATAATGAGATGCAAATTAACTACACATTACTGGCACATAGGAGTCGGTGATACGACATAGTATGATAATGAGGAAAACATCATACGCACCCATAAACATTATTCAATAATGACGTGACTGTGTACATGGGATCCAACAATAGCTGTCAGGGAATACATAGTGACATGAATGAGTTTTCAGTGAAAACTTTCCTCTGTGTAATAGGAAATTCATGTTATACATTATCTCATCCAGTGCAACTTTTTTAACAAAATAATCATAATGCCGCTCTTTTCTGAAAGAACTTCTTTAATCGTGAGATGATGGTAGAGAGGGATGAATTTAATAGATATGAAACACATATTTTAACATTCTGTATTTATCATTTTAAAAATCAGCAACGTAGCAGTCAGCATTAAGAATCAGCTCCTGATAAAAATCAAAAATACATATATCGTACACCTGCATTAACTAAGTTTCTTATCGGATCTTAACAGCTGGGAGCACTTTTCTTAGATGAAAGCTTGGGCAGAAAAGTATTCTTGGTTGTTAATTATAAAAAACACAACTAAAAAATCAAATTTTCTGGTAAAAACATAGAGTTCCCTTTGAGAAAACTATTCTTACCATACTTAATGATGTACTCAACTCATGCAATAATTTTAAAATATCCGCACCCTCTTTATTATATATATAAAAAAGAACTCAAGCGCATGAGGTAATATGAACTGCAACCAAAAAAAAAGAAAAGCGAACACACTCGACTTTCATAAAAGTCATAATTCAGGACGAACAAAACGATGTTCTCTAAGTACCATAGTCGTCGTTCTCAACAATATGTTCAAAGTTTTATTATTTATAAGAATCTAAGAAACCATCTGGAGAATAACAAATTGCATAAAATAAAGACATGAGAGAAGTAATCATATAACATATAATCAAATGTTATTGAATAGCTATTTGAAAGTTTGAAAAAGTTGGGTATTTATTAAGTTTCCTTTCAATTTCCTTCTACCATAAACTATATAAAAATGTTCTAAAATCTGTGTGTTTCGGGGCATTATTTATATTCTATAAAGAATAATTGGATTTAATTATTATTACAATTCTTTCTCTCTCGAAAAATAATTGCAAGTTGCACATGAGTTTTCAATTTCTAACTACTCAGCCGCGTCGTGTTCAAAGCGCGCAATCTATTTGCTCGAATTTATAGTTCATATCTTTTAAATTATATTCCCGTTTTATGCAGCATATAAAAATGAATATATTTGGAATATATTTACAGAATTACATTTTTTACACAAGTATAATAAAATACTTAACTAATATGTAATAATAGCATTGAATTCATGGCATTTATTGTCATTTTTGATCAAGCATTCAAATGTAATAATAAAACACAATTCGAATATAGTTATTGATATTATTCACTGTTATAATAATATCATTGTTTAGAAAATGTATGTAAAAATCAACCGTATTTTTGCAATAATGCTTAAATTTTGTTAAATGTCTAAGTTTATAGTACAATCATCACATTTATTCTTCGTAAACGTTGTCTTATAGTGTGTCCTCAAAGTAAAAGTTTTAGCCCGTCCTAGTAGATAGAAAACGCATTATGTCTTTACTAAGTAGAGGCAACAAGTTGTTGATTGATTCTCGAAGAAAAATAGAAAAACACCACTGGAAGACTTATCTAATCAAGAAACTTATTGCAATCTGCGAAAAACTTATATAGTTCAAATCTGTACTAGAATGACGTTCATATTTCAATTACAATCTTGATTGAATTTTTATTTTAAATCAGATATTCGTTATATAGTATTTATTCTAAAACTTTTTGACTGTTTTATATCCAAAAAACCGTAAATAGTACCTTGTGCTTTGAATAAAAATCCACAGAACTGTGTAAAATATGATAATACCATGATGTTTTTTTCATACGAATGTTAGTGAACATTTAAATATTTCATGAAAAATTGTTCGCAAGGTTATTTTAACGTTCTAAAAGTAAAACGTAAATCAAAAAGTTTCAATGGAACCGCATTAGAATTTCAATGTCTAGTACGTATAAGGTACTCCCAGTTACTAAGATATTCATAATTCATATTCCAGTCGGAGAAAAGAGACGTCAAAAGAACATGGGTTATTAAATCTTAAAGGCTAAATCAGCAAAAATAAACAGAAGTATGCATTAATAAATTGCTCCGAGGATGGAAGGCGAATGAATACAAATAAGAAGGAATCGGAATAGAATGCGTGAATAAGACGCAATGGCAGATTTGCAAATTTTAAAAGCTTTAAAAATACTGAATGTCTAAGTAGGATCGCTTTTTTAGAAGAATAAGAAAAGTTTATTTCCATTGCGTAAAGTGATGAAGGTTTGGAATATATAAATCTCAAATAGGTCATAATTAATAACATTTCAAAATAATAATTCCCATTAAATTTTTTTAACAGAAGGGCTGAGAAAGCTTAAATACATAAATATATCGACATCTGTAAAAGGACTAACAATTTATTAATAAACAACAAAGTTTACTTTATAGTAATTAAAATTTTTATAATTGTAATCAGTAACTTTGATAAAAAAAACTTATGTCTATGCTAATGATAAAATTACTAATTATATTATAACATTCTTCTAGCGCATTGTCATTCTAATATTCACTCCCTTTGATTTCGCTGTGAACATTGCCAATGCCCTCTGGAAATCTCACGTTATTATATAATTTACATGTTATTTTCATCATAAAAATGATAATTCGAAGCGCATATTTAGTTATAAGCAAACTGTATAAGATATAAGTTTATACAACAAAAGTTTGTCACAAAATTTCTGTGAATGTTTTGCAAACTTTAGAAACAAGAGTTTAAAGTAATAGATATTCATACGGCACCTAAAAATAAAACACTCTTTGAAGAAATAAAAATGCTATTTTATAAATGATAATATAAAACATTAAACTTATTTCAAGTAAGAACGATCCTATGTCATACTTGTTTACATACTTTTAGTAGAATTATATAAAATTAAAAAATAAAATTTTTAAATAAGTTCGAATAAATTTTGTGATTAGCAAAAATACTAATTTAACTAATGCGCAAGTTTGTTTAATTCAATTGACTCGTAAACGATTTTGTCCAATGATAACGCAATTATCAAAACTAGGAAACATCTAATGAAATTCCACTTCATTGTACGAGTGCCGAAGCAATTAATTTAAAAGATACTGAAGAGCTATAAAAGATAGAATTAAATACTAATTAACAAAATAAGAGTTTGTACAAAAATATAAATAAAGGAGTTTTGTGATAGTTATTGATAAATAATTTTTTATTTAATAAATTCAAGGGTTTGTGTTTAGACAAATTTAATGAATCTTTTAAAGTATCTTATTATAGCTGTAGGTTCATAATTACCTCCTGATACTTAAAAGCTATAAAAGATTCAATTGAATAATAATAAGAGTTTGTATAAAAAATATTTCAAGGAGTTTTATGATAACTATTGATAAACAATTATTTGTATAATAAATTATTCTAATGCAAATATATTTAAAATAATTAAAGTTTATAAAATATAAATGAATGTTTAAAACATTCTGTGAATGTTTAATACACTATACATGTAAATCATATTTTTTGTTATATCAAAATATATGAAAAAATACATATAACTAGTGGGGTGGGTGGCATCGTGCCTTAAGGCAAATTGCTGGAACTTCCCGTACCGTAGAGAAATGTTCGAGGAATACTGAAGGTTTTCAAATAGATTATTATAAATATTATAACATTGTCTAATATTTATAAGACTTATATAAACTGAATTGCAAAGTTGAAATTATTTGTTTAAAGTATATTAGAACTATAGTCAGAATTAAAAATGTAGGAATCGAATGTTTTTTGAACCATTCAAATCGGTTGATCCGTACGCCCGAAAACGTGGACGAAAAATTGTATCCATACATACATACACACACACACATCCATTTTTTCTGAAGTATGCCAAAATGTTCAAAAACCTTCAAAACGTCGAGAAATGTAAAAGTATTCAATTCCGATTTTCGGCCCATTACAATAACTTACCCTACGGGAAGTTAAAAATGTTTTAAAATATATTACAAGTGGTGTTTTGCCTTATAAAACATATTTGTTTAATAATAGCAGTTTCATTTAATTTAGTGATGTGTACTTTAGCTAAGTGCTTAAATATCACTAAAATTTTATTATCAGACTACCAATTTAGGTTCCATAATTTACGTTCTCGTGTACATATATCAGTGTCGGACAGTTTGTAAAGATATAATGCTCTATTCGGTAAGCAAATGCAACAATGCATCTAAATATACTTCAAGAACACTGTTTTGCGTGTTTGTTTTTCATGTCATCTTGATAATAACAATGTTAATTATAAAATACGTCCCAAAGCATAGCCCCAGCATTAACCAACGATACAGAAATACAATTAATAGTTACGAAATTCTATCAAGTTAGTTTGACAAATCTATCCTGAACATGAGTTTCGAACTTCTTCCCTGCAAACGTCCAAATAAGATTTACGGATATATCATTTCCTAAACCCCGGCATAATAACAAATAGTGGAGTACACGTTAACAAATAGTGCAAACACGCTATATTTATGTCTCCGCCTCGGAACGGCGTCAGCAAACACGACATATGTTCGCATGCAGCGCGGCGAATGTTCATACAGGTTACGGCTACCAGATATGCATGTGATCGAACCATTATAAAATACATCCGAGCTGGAAGTTAACAAATTGCTCCGGTAATAAACTCCAAGGGTGATGGGAAAATGGATATATAAAGCAAGAGTTAGTGAATGGAAATTGTGTAACACGATAGAGAAGTCTTCCGGAGCATTTACTATTTTACTCGAAAGGTACGAGCGGTTTGGCTTTCATGCATAAAAAAAGAATCGTGCGGTTTTCTATTAAATTTAATAATGATATAAATATTAACAATAACATTAAAAATTAATGGATATTTATTATTATCCTTGAATGGATATGATTGGTATAGATTAAGAAAACTCATCGCGTTTTTTGCTATCGATTTAGTTTTGTTGTAAAACAGTATATGGCAAAAGGTGGTAAAATATTTTCATATTTTATAAACATACTTTGAATGTACAAATAACGAATAATAATTAATTATAGATTCGAAAAATGCTATATTTTTCTATGACTAAATTTTATGATATTAGACTAGGCATACAGATTTGGCGAAAAAAAATTTGTCTGTCTGGTAAAGTTAATGTTAATGTTAATCGACTTTTTTGCTATTGATTAAGTTTTGTAGTAAAACAATGGTAGTATGGCAAAGAGGTGGTGAATTATATTTCTAGATTTTATTGACATATTTTGAATAGACAAATAATGAATAATAAATAATTATATATTCGAAAAATGCTATATTTCTTATAACTAAAAATGTATATGAAAATTGATTGGACAAAAGACGTACAGATTTGGTAAAAAAATCACTGTCTGGTATTGTATGATGTCATTAGTTCAGATGTCATAAAATCTCAGAAGTATTATCTTGAAGTATAAAGATACAGATGATTTAGCTTCCCGTAGGGTAAGTTACTGTAATCGTCCAAAAATCTAAATTGAATTTTTTTATTTCTTCACGTTTTGGCATACCTCATATAAAATGGATGTGTGTGTGCGTATGTATGTATGGATACCATTTTTCGACCACGTTTTCGGGAGCACGTATCAACCGATTTGAATGGTTGAAAAAACATTCGATTCGGCAGGTTCAAAAAACATTCGCAAAGGCCGGCCATTTCGGGGATATGGAGCAAAGAGTGCAGAAAATAGAAATCGAGTTTTTGAGAAAAAAAATCCGATTTGAATGATCCAAAAAACATTCAATTCGTACTGACGAGTACAAGTGGTGATTAGTTTTTGGCAAAGGCAGGTCTCGCAGTTTTGGAGATACCGAGCTAAATGTTCAAAAAATGGCAGTTTTTGAGAGAACCAACCATAAGATTAGAATGATCCAAAAAACTTTCTGCTTGTTTTGACAAAACAATTGCTTTTGGTGAAAAAAATATTTTAATTTAAAAAAAAAAATGTTGAGTATTGAAATTAATTCTGATATTCAAAATTTTAATTCGGTACGGGAAGATTCAGCAGTTTGCCCGTACCACGTACAATTAAAGTAACGGTTAATCTAATAGGACTGATTTTTTATTGGTGCAGCAATGCCAGGTAAAGGCTATTTTCACTTGGAAACATATAAAAGACACAGAATGCAGAGGCAGAACTATGTTCCCGAAAATGGTTAAGTTAGGACAATTGTTATTTTCACTGCTTTTGTATTGCCTATGTAATACTCGTGTATTATATTGTATAGTATTGTCATAGCTGTAACATTTGAAGAAGTGTCAACCCTTCGATCCTCCAACTTATGTTCTGGATGAATATCAACTCTACCCTAAAACTTGTTTAAAACAATTTTACAAAAGTCTTCACCAGCTGGTGGTCTATTACGTCCGTAATAAACTCAACGAGCGACGCCAAAAGGGACGAAATTCGCTGTTCGCAGCCGCTCACCGAGGCATTATAATGAACGCGTTAACGACATGCAAGTCGCGAAATAAATTTATTTGAAAATTACAAGCAAAACTTTCTTGTTTAATATTAAAATCTCGAATAACCAATTATAGGTGAGTATACGAAGTTATTATGCGATAAACACAAAAACTTTAGATGGGTAATCTAGAGTTTCATAGGTGTCAAAACATGATTTTAATCGAAACAAGAATTATATAAGAAAATTTCCTGTATAAATGTATATAAACTAGTGGGAGATGCACTTTAGTTGCATGTTTTAAAATAAATGAACAATGAATTATATATAATATTTCGCTTTTTCGTTTTACATAGAACATTGTAAAAGTGGTATTCAAATGTTTAACATATGTCCAAAATCTATAAATATTACCTCTCATGTAACAAACATAATAAACTAATATTTTATACGGCACGCAGTGTAAAATTTAATTACACATATATGGTAGTTCATTGTGATATATCACTGTGAATATATTGCAAATTTTATTTTTGTTCTTTCGTTGTATATATATATATATATATATACATTTATTTATGTGTATAATGTTTACGTATATATGTATATACATGTTTATTACCCTGATTATATGTAAGAATGCCGTATACAGTTGTACGTATCATTCCCTGAGTAGCAAATGTATCACATTTATATCAATCAGTCCGAAAGAACCCAATAAATACAACTACAAGCCCTGTAATAATTGAATCAACAGATCGCAACAGATTTCTGTAACAATATCAAAGAGGACGTCTGTGATAAATTTACCGAAACGGTCAAGTGGATATTTCGACGAATACAAACGGTAGTATTATACGTAGACACTACCTAATAGTATTATGTCCAGTGATATCGTGAATAGAGCTGGATTGTATAAACCCTTTCAATAACATCGATTTATTTATGTTAACGTCATTTACCGCTTTTAACAAATTTACATGCAAGCGATTGAAACAACACAAAGAGTAACATGTACCTCGCATCGGTTTCAGCAAACACGCATAAACTTCAATCGAAATCTCATATAAATTCGATTCGATTGCAGGAAAAAGTATCAAACGGAATATATATATATATATATATATATATATATATACATAGGTATTCTTCATATAGGTTCTTCCTAGTTATTTGTTTATTTATTTTTTCATTTTCCTAATTCAAATTCAAAAAGTTTAATTCTTATAGACTTTATAGAATTCTATAATAATATTAAATAATTTAAAATTAAAAATAATTTAATATTAAATCAATTTAAAAATAATTAAATAAGTATGAAAATATTTATATATATTTTAATATTTTAGTCAGCAAATATTTATTATGACATTAGAAAAATAATATTATTTAATTTAAACTACATAAACTAACGTAGACGAAATTAATCTCAAAGCCCATTTTAGTTTTTTATATGAACACAGAATATGCTTTGATATATGTCACATTTTAAAATGGATTTTTTTTTAAATTTTGAATTTTTTTTAAATTGAATTTTTTTTAAAATTGAACAACTTCGGCAAATGCATCTGGCTGCCAGATTGATAAAAAAAAACTTGAGTTGCAAAACACTTTTTATCAAATGCATACGATTTTTTATGGGTAGAGCCATTATTTTAGATACTCGAATACAAATTCTGTCATTACTCTTAATGGTTGGAATGTATAAAGAAGTTAATTCGAAAACTGCGAACGTGGTTTTAAGGTGACCATTATTATAAACGTGATAATGGTCACGGTTTCGTGGATAAAGCTCTAAATGGCATTCTTGTGTTTATTAGTGGATTTGGAGCTTTGTATAATTTTGCCATAACATAACTATAATAATTGGTAAGTCTGAGTGTGTGTGAATTCATATGATGGGATTATAAAATGAGTACAATTTGAATGTAAATTTTGAAAATTAGTTTAGTTAAAATAATATATGAAATTGAAATTCATTTACATAGTTTATAAGTTATTACTGGGTACATTTACATAAATAAATGGAATAGTGATTAATATTTAATTTTAGGTGATTATTTAAATATAATAATGTGTACATGTAAATGTAGTGGCAGTGTGTCATAAACATATATATATATATATATATATATATATATATACATAAGATATTTTAATAATATTAATGAACATAATCGCCAGCAATATATAACAAATAATACAAGATAAACGTTAATCCCTTCATTCATAAACAAGTGATTCCAAGTTAATATGATTTTAAAACAGTTCTTTATTAGGCATATAAAAATGTCTATCTCTATCACTGGACATATCTCTGTCCATTTGAATGCCGCAAACAAATTCCTTCGTAAAATCCCTAACATTTTTCATAAAATATCCATAATATATTTCAAAGCCTCTAAACCAGAATATTTTCATAAGCCATGTATACAAAACCCTACATTGTTAGAATTGAATTTAAAGATCTGAAAAGGCTCAGGCCTCTATCTATATCCATAAAACAGAATCAAATAAGAGGGTTTAGAAGAGAACGGCAATAAATTCAGTAGAACGGTCAAGTGGATAATTTTAGTGACCGCTAAATGGCGTAGTATTGTGTGTTTCGGGGCACGGTATGGTTTTATGTTTCCTTGCACCCCGGATGGAGGGCGCAAACGGGAGGGCGCAAGCGGGAGGTCGTAAATCAAGTCAGGCCGCGATACAAATAGCTAACTCGGACCATGCGGACAGATAAAGTAATAGATGCCGCACAACACGGACTCGTTTCGCTGCTGTCTGTTTCAATTTTAAATCTCGTGCTTTAATTTTGCCTCCACTAATTTCATTTCATCGGCGAAAGAAAAGATAAAATACAATATAAAACTTGCTATATCCTACTTTTCGCAACGGATTTCTCGCTAAGTAAAAGTCTCTTGAAGGTTTCAAGAATGGATGCATAATACGATTGCATCTTTAATATATTTTCAAGTGTCGTTATGCTGATGGCAATGGCAATAGTCATTTCAGAAACGGTTTTGCGTATTGTTTCATTTCTGCTTATTTTGAAAGTATTTTTGAAGCAGCTCTTTTCAACTAAGTTTTATATATATTCTATAGCATTGCTTCGATTATACACGCTCATGTAGACATTTCATTTTTATAAAACATTCTTGATTAGGTTTTGAGCTCACTTGTGAGATCTGGCATTCTCAAAAAAACTCAAATTGTTTTGTGATCATTTTAAAACAACAGTCTCAAGCAATAAAATTAATTAAACTGCTTCAATATATAATATAACACATTAATATTATAAAGTTTATTAGTTAATTCAAATCTCAAATATTAAAATTATTGATAATACCAACATAATAAAATATTACGTTGTATTTCAAATAAAACATTACAATCTTGAAGACTTGTATATATTTTGATGCTAAAGTTTTAATTAATATAAGTGTAAGTAATTAAAATATATAATAAATATCATGACGCTGCATATGCATTTGTGTTCAATAAGATAATTTTATGAACCATGAAATATGTTTAAGACATTTATCATATTTTTTATTATTTTCGTACGTAAAACTTTACAACTAATTAACAACTAAGTAATTGCAATAAAAACTAACTCAGAAATATTCTGCTTTAGTGCTAAGACATTTTCTTATATTTAAAATTTACGGTACTTTAATATAGCAACGTAAATTTCTAATTTAATTCTATAAAGTTTCCTGAAATAGTTTCATTAGCATTTTTAATATTCTTTTGTTAAAGTTGGATCTCTATGAACTCGCATTGAGGTTTTGAAATATTACTACTAAAAATTTAATAATCGAGATAATGAGTGACAACATTTTAACCTATGAGAAAAAATTATAATAAAAATTGCGTTAGATTATTTGTTAAGAACGATAACACCAGTGGCTTAAAAATAGTAAGTGAAAATTATGTTTAATTAGAATTAAAAATTTGTTATATTATTTTTATATGCTGGGATTATATAACTCGATTTTAACATGTAATATTAAATAAAAAATTTTGAGCCATGACAAAAATTTAGTATATGCTTATCAATGTTTCACAAGACATCTGTGTTAAAATATATTTAGAGAGAACTTTTCTATATTTTAATTATAATTTCAATTATCATTAACAAGGCAAATCTTAGCGACTAATCTCATTTGTAAAGATACACGAGATATCCTTTTATCCATCTTAATTTGTTCTCAGTTCCATGTTCTTACAGTCTGCTAATACTCTGTCGTTTCGCACATTTCTACCAGGAGATTTAATGAAAGGTTGAGTTATGCCCTCAGCTCTGTAGGTACTTATAGATAGTGAAGCTGATAGATTACAAGTGTATCGATCTGCTATTATACATCGCACGAACTGTAAGCACGAATATTGTTGCTATAATGAGAATTTAATATTTTCCGGTTATGTACGATATGAAATTGTAAATATAAATATTGGTTGGAGTGAATAATAGTATTTGAAATTATTGTCCTACCATTTAAGTGCTCAATGTCTTTATTGTGATTCAACAAATATCTTGGCACCTTTGTTTTTGAGTTTTTCACAAGTATCAAAAGTTTATACCGATCTACAATAATTTCATACTTTCTATTAAAGTTGAGATATCAAAAAACTAAATGACCAAATTTCTCGCCAGTTCTAATACTATAAAATATACGAATTCTCGCAACAACAAAATTTTTATTTATAAAACATCATTTTTCAATTAATCTTATGAAATATTAAGTAATATCATTCCAGATAGATTACGAAAACATGGTCTTAGCGGCTTAGTTACGGTGGAGACGCCGATATATTAGAGCAACTATGTTATTTAAAAATCATAATTTTCTGTAATATTTACTGCATAAAAAGTCAATACAAAAATAAATAAATATTGATTCTAGGCTTTACAAATTCATGCATTTTATCACGGGGCTACAAATTTCTAATAGTAACTGCCATTTCAAAAAATCTTTTATGTTTTTACATAGTATAAGTTAATTATTAGAGTAAATACTACCCACTTCTATAAAAGACATTATATTCTTTCTGAGTATATTCTGCATATGGTTTCAGTTCATTATTCATAATACTCGTGAAAACTTCAAAAGAATAAAAACCAGTTTATGATATTTGCATATGAATACTAAAAAGGAGGCTTAAAGAGAAAGATTTCACCAACCCATTAAATTCCAAAACCACTCATGTACACAACTCGAAACCATCATTACGTACCCTTATAATGCGATTTTGTACATAAAGAAAAATCTCTCTGGGTTGACTTTGAAATGGTCGGATGCGAATATTGATTTTAACTTATTAAACATAATATCGTTCCAGTTTGTGTGATGGTATTACCTGAGAATTTTCTGGAGCAACAAAGCAATTTAGTTTTTACTAACGTAATAAGAATGAAGAAAGCAATCGGTACTTTGGAAACTGTAATATCTTCATGCAAGGCCCACCGCAAAATATAAAATATTTATAAGAATGTGGTAGCAGATTTTTAAGGATTTAGTTTTTCAATTTTCTAGTGAAAACATTATTATTAATATAACAACTGTTAGCCCTTTCATATTTCATAAAAACAAAAATTTTCAGCAAGGTCGTCATAAATATTTATTATTAATCAACTATCACTATATGGGCAAGATTCTCTATTTCAACTAAATTACGGTCGAATCACTGAAGTTATTACTTCATTACTTTTATCTTTATATGCAATCACTTTTATGATTATATCCAGGAAATTCTAGTAGAACGGAGTAATATAGTTAGTGCAAAGAAACGTTAGGACCTTATGAGAGTATGATGACACCGAAAGCTCTTTGCTAGATTAAAATTATTCTCACATATAATAAATGATAATCAATATGTATGATTTTTTTTAAAATTATTATGCATTTTAAATTACGTTTTTTTGTAAAGATATTAATCTAATAAACTAATGCGATAATAACAAATAGAACGACTTTAAAAATACTGATTTTATCATTTATTTATAAAATCTACTAATTTAAAAAAATAACGATATTCATTTCCAACGTTTTATTATATATTACTACCAACGAAGTCGTTCGTATTTAATTTTTGTCGTATGTCGTATGTAGTCCATTCAATACAGATCTACATCTGTTACATTATTGTACTTGTTTACAATTTATAAGAAAATAATAAAAATTCAAAGAAAATGGTATCGATTCGAAAGGCAGAGGCGAGTGAAGTGTTATTACGTTTGGTCTTGGAACTAAAAGGTTTCAAAACAAGCGCGGCGTCAGAAACGAGTACTCAAATGATTGCATTGCCTGATCATTAAAATAAAACATTACATTTTCAAATTTTCCTTATTCGTTTTAACGTGCATTTCCAGGTTTCATGGGTGAGGCATCGAGACATCCATCTCTGACTGTGGGAAGGTACACGTACACTTCAGATCAGCGTTTCGAAACGAAACATTCGCCTCACAGCGAAGACTGGCTGCTGTACATTCGCTATCCGCAGAAACACGACACAGGCGTCTACGAGTGCCAGATATCAAGTACGCCTCCCATCGGGCACAAGGTGTATCTCGACGTAGTTGGTGAGTCAACGACATAGTTTTTAAATCAACAGACAACTTAGAAATCACTCTATTTGTTTTATGACTTTATTTGAACATAAAAGGAAATCAAACAATAAATCAATTATAAACAAATAAAGAAATTTATTATTTAACACATTTTCAATATTTTGAATTAGTTGTCAATCATTGAGCATTCTAAGCACAATCTAGGTGATTTTTGTGTCATTTTTATGTCCATGCTAAAGATATGATTGTGATCACTAAAATTGCACAATGAAACACATTGGATTATCATAATTACAAGATCAGTTTTACTAATTCAGTTAAAATGCAATTTCGCCAGCTTGATGTCTGTTTTGCAAGCGTTTCTGAGTTAAAATACATATGACTAATTTTTTAACAAACTTAAAAAAAGGATTTAATCTTTATATTCAATATATACTTCTAGAAATTCTCTATGTCGAAATATGTATTAAACGTTTTTTGACTACGGGAAACAATAATGATAAATTTTAACAAATCTAATTAAGATTTGTATTAATAATAATGTAATTCTAAGATTTGTATTCTATATTTATCATGTTGTTCTACATATACAAATATACAAATGTTATACAAACCAAATACATTAATTTCACTAGTTGGTTCCTAGGCAAAAACATACGTATAATCAGTAAGAGGCTGTTTCTTGCAAACTAATTTATCAAACGAGACAAGATTTCTGCGCCGGTCTAGTATAACATATCACATTTGCTTATATGTTCTAGATTTAAACAACCTGGTAATAATATAATGTGTTTAAAAATTTTTATATTACACATGGTTTTATACATTATTAATTAACTCGTAAAATTAATTTCTGTTTGATAAAGTAATATATTGGTATTGCTGTTCAGTATACGATTAATTCACGAACCAACATGTATTGTCAAAGCATTTTCGTGAAAGAACAAAGACTTTTAGTACAAAAAGGCAGTTCCACTTGATCGTTATTTAGACAGACATGACATCGTGAATTGAGTTAAATCGACTCCCACATTATCATGTTGTGTCTAAATATCTATTCTCCTTTGAATAGACGCTGAATATTGTATGCGCGTCCAATTTATTGTGTTTGTCAAACAACTTTAACAATCTCGGATATTCTGAACATGTATTCTAATTTGTATGATAATAATATAAATTTATTTTAGTACGTATGCATCACACGCTGGAAGTTGCAAATTATATTTAACAATTAGTGACCAAGTAAAATTAGTGGAATAATCTAGGTCGAAACAAATACGATAATATTAAACTAAGTGAGTACGTTTTTATTGTATTAACATATCAAGAGGTCAATCAAATATTTATAATTACATCAAATACTAAAATTGATAAGTTCCCTTATAATTTTGTTATAAGTATAAAATTTTATAAAGTATACAATAAATATACAATTTTTATAAAGTTATAAATAGATAAATAAGCTTGCAGCAATGTATTAAGTAGAACAATACTGCTAAGTTATTTATATAAATTATGCGTTTTAGTAATTTATGTATGTGTTGAGTACAATTATGTCATCTTCTCATAAGGTAGACGTGTTGAAACTATTCGCAGGTAGTTTCATGATGAGCAGGCAGTTGAATCTAATTATAGTTATCAATTTTCGTATTATACATTAGATTTCACTTACGTGCCAGAGCATTGTTTGTAGGTGCTGAGATGAAAGCTTCTTGAAGGGATATGTTATGCATTTTGATGGAACTTACTATGTAATTGAAAACATTAGATAAGGCTTCGTACTATGTTTTAATATCATCACGTACAACTTCTTGTTTAAGAGACGATTTTCATGCCCTCGGGTTGCGAAATAAACGATCAAAGGCAACTAAGATATACTACATATTGCTAATGCCCGATTATAGCAATTTGCACCTGCGCAACTTAAAATCCGCCAACGGGATAAAGATTCGCGTACATTAAATATTCATGAGAAGATTTCCGCTAGGATTTCGAAAAGTGAACATAAGTCTTTTGTTATTACAAATCATTATTTCGATAGTCTTTTCAGTGAAGTTCCTCTTCCATGACTTGAACTTCTTTTCGAAGTTTCCTATATATCTGGCGTAATTTGCAAAACAGCCCGGAGTGAAAATGAACTATATCCCAATACACTTTATCAAGAAATTCTCTGTATTCTCCAGAGAGTTCTCTCTCTCTGAACTTTTCCATGCTTGATCGGTCGAAAGAATTCGTACTTTTTTCTACTCGCATAAATTGTCTTGTGTAACGATCTTCCTTGTATACAAAATTGCAAACATTAGTACTTTTGTTGCCATGTAAGACTAAACCTTTTCAAGGTTCCAACAATGTAATACGATCTATATAAAGGAACTGCCGTTCCTCGATAAATCCGAGTTGATTTACTTCAGAGCTGATATTAGATGTGGTCCAGAGCTCACAACAGAAAGGAGCGATCCATTTGCAAGTTCCATAAATTTATATGTACATTTTATTTATTCTATTTAATATTGTCAAGTTTTATCACATCTCTTAACGTCAATAAAAAAGTCTTAATGTTTATTCTAACAATTTTACATCAACTTCTAATTATAGACAACGCAGTATTCAACCATATTATTAAGTTTCATAATATTCTATAAAGTCTCGTCTTATCCGGTTAAATATACCTTCCAATTAATTTACACTCACATTATAATAATTTAAGAATGTTTCAATCATCTAATATGTATCTATTATTCCATATTCGCATTTGAAATATTCTACAGATTTTCTTATAATTCAATTTTACTTTATAACAATTTCAAATCGAAATGATCAAATGCCCAATATTATCTCACACTACCATAAAATTTACATAATCTTTTGAGAACATCTGGCAACGTCATTAAAAACTCGTGATGCATGAGTTTCATATTGAAAAGTTATAAACATTTAAAACTTTGAAGAAATTTTACATACGCCGTAGGAGATTATGTTTTCTCGAGTATTGCCAATTTTAAATGTAATTACAAAAGTCTTTATAAAATTTTATTGCGTTTTATCTATTTTAGAACACAATTTTATTGAATGTTTATTTAGATTTATTATATCTAAATTCATATCATAGATAAGTATTTAATAATAATGATGCACAGACGAATCAATGTTGTCAATGTAAATTAAACAAGAAACACAAATTATAATAATGTTCGATAACTTTTCTTGATGATTTTACAAGTTAAATAATTCAGTAGATTGTTTGCAGGCCAGGAAATGAAACGATAACATAAATTCATTAAATTTCTGTTAAATGCTAATTTTCTTCACCTTAATTAGCATTCAAAACATTTATTTTGCCAAACTCCGAAATAATCTTAATAATTATCTTCAACATCTTCGAAGAACTTTTTAAAACCTGTTCATATCGTAACAAAGTTAAATGATCATGTTTTTCCATAAAATAATTCGCCTTAAAATCCGCGATCCCAGATTTGGGAAAAATAACGCCTCGCCTTATTAATTTTCTCGAGGCGTTCGTATACTTCGCCACACCCTCGTTGAAAGACAAATAAATTAACTTAAATTAGTGCTGTTATCTTACACTCTGATGGTATTTAGTGGCTCCCCGAGAAGGGACTTAGACCCTCACGTTAATCACCCGTGCGTCTAAGGATGAAGACACATTTAACGGTTTTCAGCAACGGCAGTTTGTCTTTATATAGAAAAGATCATAATAAATATAAATATTACCCTCGGATATTGCTAAATTATTCCCAAAAAATAATGATCAATCGAATGAAAATAACGTTCTCATTCGTTTAATTATTTTCTAAAAATAGCCAGGGCAAAATAGAAGTTATTTCTCTTCAGATTTAATTAGAAAAAATATAATATCATTATATGACATTTTCTTCGGAGAGTCATTAGATGGGATATGAGTCAAAATAATGCCGAAAATAGATAACAGATATTGTGATCAATGACAGAAAAAATTCACTCCGTGATAAGGAAAGAAGTAATGA
>NW_020536999.1:29958307-29979630 GCF_003426905.1 Ctenocephalides felis | reverse complement strand
TATTGAAAATATCTAATATAATGTAAATATATAAAACATTAAGGATATTATTTATTATAAACTATTATATTTTCTATCATATATATATATATATATATATAATATATATATATATATACATATATATACATACATATATATGTAAAATCATTATTTATCAAAGGCTTCAAAGGTTTCCAAGTTCTCATTATCTGCGGTATAAATTATAATTACTTCGAGAGATAAAATATGAATAAAGCAATCGACTGCGTAGGTATATATATACTATGCTCAGGCATACTTGTATGTAATATAGTATTGTACTTATTATACAAATAAAAAATTTCAACGCTCTTTCATCCTTTATATGGGCGCTACGCCCTTTAAATATTTCATTTATTCTGTTTATCCTAATTCTTTATCAATCAATCGCCCAACAATGGTTATTTTGAAACACTTCGATCGATTAACGAAGCCTTTCATTGTTCGTGATTTATTTGAATTTGTCTGATTTTACTTCAGAACGTAAATTCATTACGGCCCATTGATTGTTTCCTTTTGTGTATCGAAGCACAATAGCTTTTTAGAATAATTCACGCAGCACACACGTTTATATCACAAAATCTAAATGGACGAATATTGCGAATGGCTAGAATAAATTTCGAACGGGGTTGTTTTAAAATTTGACGCGGTGTTTCAGAAATGACAATCATTCGAGACTCATCTGGCGTAGGTGTACAGAGAAATATCACGTGCCCTATAGAATTAAGTATTAAACGAAAGCGATTATAAAGGGTTGGTTAATAACGGGGTAAGTCGGATCATGTAAATTATTTTATGCGTTTGAGATAATTTTGAATCTATTAACGCAAAAGGATTATTATTATTTTGGTCAGATTATCCAAGGCACGTTTGGAAAATGTTGCAATGCTTTATTAATTGTAGAAAGTAATACCACGGTAAAAATGTTTGTCATTGAAATTATAGAAAGATTTTCTTCTATTGCCTATTTCAAATTTATGATTTTTTTACGCAAAAATGATCGTAATTGGAATTAACAACCCTTATACATATTTAGTGGGATAAAATTGCACGAAAAACATAAATTATACTGAAACTGTTATAGCACTATTCTATACAATATGCTTATGATAGAATGATGATGGCGATAAATTCATAATAATTCTGATTTTTTCTAAATAAATTGTTAATTGGTCAAAAAAAGATATGGATCCTAAAACGAGAGATTGTTAATTATATTTAATAGCACAGTTTAAACTGGATTTGCAAACAATATTATGCAATACTTCTGTAACGTATAATATAAATTATTTGCTTATTATTTTAATGTGAACTATAGTTTTATGAAAAATACTTTTATAAATTACGTACCTAAAGCAACTAATTGCTTTTGCAAATATAAATTTAAATTTAATTAAAAATTTAAGATATAATTAAACGCCAAGCAATCTTTCTTTCATCATGCACTTCTAGCAGGACTTTATTTCTCCAGCTTTTCTCTGCAATAAACTGCAAACAGCAAAAATACGAGAACGTAATGTCATCAAACGACATGATAAGGCGCTCTATTCATAAAATTTAGTTCGGTGTACAACCAAGATTTTAAAATAAAAATATGTACTTACAAGCGCATATATATTCGCATGAACAACAAAGTTGGCCACTTCTACAATAAAGCACGTTCGATATGAATACGTTAAGTGGATGCAGAAGTTGAAGCTCGGTGCAGCTTCAAGTTTACACATGTAAAACCGTTCGTTTCGCGTTAAAATACAACAGTCTGTTAGAGAATGGACAGTAAGAGTCGTTGCTAGCTAGCATTCATATTTGCACGAATGCATTCATTAGAGTGGGCAGCTAGGGAAGAAGATAACAATGCCATGCAAAACTAAGTCCGCACGTACTGCCCGTTCATTGTGAAAACGCGGATCGCAATCGACTACAAAATACAAATTCTAGAGGTAATGACATTTGATAGCAATCCTAGTTCAAAGGTTTCATGAAGATATATATCACACATTTGAATTTGATAGGTCAAAGTTCGCAGTGCACAATGCAAATACCAAGTGTATACATAAGGGCACCCAAGGCGACATATGACGAACCATTGAACATTGAACATTTTCGAACCATTAAAAACATTATAAAAAGTAATACAAAATATTTGATAAATATCGTTCATTTATAAATAAATTACCATTCTCACGAAAATTCATTCGGATGAATCAAAATAAAAATAGAAATAGCTCTAAGTGCAATACGCATTGCAATAAAAATGTTGTATGTAGTAGGACAATTTTTATAATGCACGTCAAACATAGTACGAATTGAAAATTTTTAGATTTAATAGAATTAAGCTTATATTATTTCATGAGCCTCAAATCATTTAAAATTTATTTCCCAAAATTTGATCCATATCATTCATATCCATTATGTACAAAAAAAACTAGTTGTGAAAATAAATTTCAATCCGACATCAGTTGCACCACTGACTGCATTTCGACTCATAGATACAAATTCGTTTATGCAGTTTATGCAAAATATTTACTATCACTAACATGATTAATTTTAAACGTAAACATATCTGCAGGTCCATGCTAATTTAAAGCAGTCTACAAATTGGAAACCTTGTTATATGTTGTCACATGTCTCTAGTTCCTAGTTTCAGAGTTGAGTTTGCAACAATCCAAGCAAATTTACAGCAAGAACAAAATTGAATGCCTCAATAGCACTAAGAGAAATACTATAGTAGTGAATATTGTATTAAATATGAATGGTAATAATTGAGAAATATTCTCTAAATAAAGAGGAAGAAAGTTAAAATATGAAATAAAAGTAAAAGCATCATCAAAAGATTTTTTAAAACAGAAATTCGTGGTTTGATTTAAATTGTGTGCACAGAAATAATATAATAATGTTAAAATATTAATAATGATGCAAAATAATTCAAATTTTACAGAAAAATTCTTTATGTTATTTGAAACATCCATGAAATTATCTGTAATAATTGCTAATATATTAATTCAAAAAAGCAATTCGTTTGTATCGGTAAATTTATTTTATATAAATACAACTATTGATGTCAAAATTACCTCTAGGAAGATCAAACTAATAGTTTCCAATTTATCTCTTCCGCACCAAAGCGACAGAAATGTCGTTTTCATACATCAAAGCCGTTAGTGGCCATCCTAGCCCGGATATTAAACAAGCGGCCGGCGCTTATTTCTCTAATTTACCTAAGCTCGTAATTTACAGAGGATCAAACACAACTCATATCGTTTAGACGCAATTTAGATATAATGAGATGCAAATTAACTACACATTACTGGCACATAGGAGTCGGTGATACGACATAGTATGATAATGAGGAAAACATCATACGCACCCATAAACATTATTCAATAATGACGTGACTGTGTACATGGGATCCAACAATAGCTGTCAGGGAATGCATAGTGACGTGAATGAGTTTTCAGTGAAAACTTTCCTCTGTGTAATAGGAAATTCATGTTATACATTATCTCATCCACTGCAACTTTTTTAACAAAATAATCATAATGTGGGGCTCTTTTCTGAAAGAACTTCTTTAGTGGTGAGATGATGGTAGATATGAAACGCATATTTTAACATTTTGTATTTATCATTTTAAAACGTAGCAACGTAGCAATCAGCATTAAGAATCAGCTCCTAATAAAAATCAAAAATATATACACCTGCATTAAATAAGTTTCTCATCGGATCTTAACAGTTTGGAGCACCTTTTTTAGGCGAAAGCTTGGACAAAACAAAATAAACAATGTTTTAAATATTAATTAAATGATTTTTGAAATATTCTTACCATCCTTAATGATGTACTCAACTCATGCAATAATTTTAAAATATCCGCACCCTCTTTATTATATATATAAAAAAGAACTCAAGCGCAAGAGGTAATATGAACTGCAACCAAAAAAAGAAAAGCGAACACACTCGACTTTCATAAAGTCATAATTCAGGACGAACAAACGATGTTCTCTAAGTACCATAGTCGTCGCTCTCAACAATATGTTCAAAGTTTTATTATTTATAAGAATCTAAGAAACCATCTGGAGAATAACAAATTGCATAAAATGAGGACATGAGAGAAGTAATCATATGACATATAATCAAATGTTATTGAATAGCCATTTGAAAGTTTGAAAAAGTTTGATATTTATTAAGTTTCATTTCAGTTTCTTTCTACCATAAACTATATAAGAAGAAATGTATTAAAATCTGTATGTTTTGGCATTATGTATATTCTATAAAGAATAATTGGATTTAATTATTATTACAATTCTTTCTCTCTCAAAAGTGCATGCAAGTTGCACATGAGTTTTCAATTTCTAACTACTCAGCCGCGTCGTGTTCAAAGCGCGCAATCTATTTGCTCGAATTTATAGTTCATATCTTTTAAATTATATTCCCGTTTTATGCAGCATATAAAAATGAATATATTTGGAATATATTTACAGAACTACATTTTTTATACATGTATAATAAAATACTTAACCAATACGTAATAATAGCATTGAATTCATGGCATTTATTGACATTTTTGATCAAGCATTCAAATGTAATAATAAAACACATTTCGAATATAGTTATTGATATTATGCACTATGATAATATCATTGTTTAGAAAATGTATGTAAAAATCAACCGTATTTTTGCAATAATACTTAAATTTTGTTAAATGTCTAAGTTTATATGTATAATCATCACATTTATTCTTCGTAAACGTTGTCTTATAGTGTGTCCTCAAAGTAAAAGTTTTAGCCCGTCCTAGTAGATAGAAAACGCATTATGTCTTTACTAAGTAGAGGCAACAAGTTGTTGATTGATTCTCGAAGAAAAATAGAAAAACACCACTGGAAGACTTATCTAATCAAGAAACTTATTGCAATCTGCGAAAAACTTATATAGTTCAAATCTGTACTAAAATGACGTTCATATTTCAATTACAATCCTGATTGAATTTTTATTTTGTATCAGATATTCGTTATATAGTATTTATACTAAAACTTTTTGACTGTTTTATATCCAAAAAACCGTAAATATTACCTCGTGCTTTGAATAAAAGTCCACAGAACTGTGTAAAATATGATAATACCATGATGTTTTTTTCATACGAATGTTAGTGATCATTTAAATATTTCATGAAAAATTGTTCGCAAGGTTATTTTAACGTTCTAAAAGTAAAACGTAAATCAAAAAGTTTCAATGGAACCGCATTAGAATTTCAATGTCTAGTACGTATAAGGTACTCCCAGTTACTAAGATATTCATAATTCATATTCCAGTCGGAGAAAAGAGACGTCAAAAGAACATGGGTTATTAAATCTTAACGAAAAGGCTAAATCAGCAAAAATAAACAGAAGTATGCATTAATAAATTGCTCCGAGGATGGAAGGCGAATGAATACAAATAAGAAGGAATCGGAATAGAATGCGTGAATAAGACGCAATGGCAGATTTGCAAATTTTAAAAGCTTTAAAAATACTGAATGTCTAAGTAGGATCGCTTTTTTAGAAGAATAAGAAGAGTTTATTTCCATTGCGTAAGGTGAAGAAGGTTTGGAATATATAAATCTCAAATAAGTCATAATTAATAGCATTACAAAATTATAATTCCCATTAAAAATTTTTTACAGAAGGATTGAGAAAGCTTAAATATATATATCGACATCTATAAAAGGACCAACAATTAATTAACAAACAACAAAGTTTACTTTATAGTAAATTAAAATTTTTATAATTATAATCAGTAACTTTGATAAAGAAAAACGTATGTCCATGTTAATGATAAAATTACTAATTATATTATAAGATTCTTCTAGAGCATTGTCATTCTAATATTCACTCCCTTTAATTTCGCTATGAACATTGCCAATGCCCTCTGGAAATCTCTCGTTATTATATAATTTACATGTTATTTTCATCATAAAAATGATAATTCGAAGCGCATATTTTTAGTTATAAGCAAACTGTGTAAGATATAAGTTTGTCCAACAAAAGTTTGTCACAAAATTCCTGTGAATGTTTTGCAAACTTTAGGAATAAGAGTTCAAAGTAATGGATATTCATACGGCACCTAAAAATAGACACTCTACGAAGAAATAAAAATGCTATTTTATAAATAATAATATAAAATAATAAAAATTATTTCAAGTAAGAACGATACTATGCCATATTTGTTATTTATAGTAAACTTATATACGTATAAAATCAAAGAATAATTTTTTTAAATAGGTTCGAATAAATTTTGTGATTAGCAAAAATACTAATTTAACTAATGCGCAAGTTTGTTTAATTCAACTGACACGTAAACGATTTTGTCCAATGATAATGCAATTATCAAAACTAGGAAACCTCTAATGAAATTCCACTTCATTGTACGAGTGCCGAAACAATTAATTTAACAGATACTGAAGAGCTATAAAAGATAGAATTAAATACTAATTAAGAAAATAAGAGTTTGTACAAATATATAATTAAAGGAGTTTTGTGATAGCTATTGATAAATAATTTTTTTTTTTAATAAATTCAAGGGTTTGTGTTTAGACAAATTTAATGAATCTTTTAAAGTATCTTATTATAGCTGTAGGTTCATAATTACCTCCTGATACTTAAAAGCTATAAAAGATTCAATTGAATAATAATAAGAGTTTGTATAAAAAATATTTCAAGGAGTTTTATGATAACTATTGATAAACAATTATTTGTATAATAAATTATTCTAATGCAAATATATTTAAAATAATTAAAGTTTATAAATATAAATGAATGTTTAAAACATTCTGTGAATGTTTAATACACTATACATGTAAATCATATTTTTGTTATATCAAAATATATGAAAAATACATATAACTAGTGGGGTGGGTGGCATCGTGCCTTAAGGCAAATTGCTGGAACTTCCCGTACCGTAGAGAAATGTTCGAGGAATACTGAAGGTTTTCAAATAGATTATTATAAATATTATAACATTGTCTAATTTATAAGAATTATATAAACTGAATTGCAAAGTTGAAATTATTTGTTTAAAGTATATTAGAACTATAGTCAGAATTAAAAATGTAGGAATCGAATGTTTTTTGAACCATTCAAATCGGTTGATCCGTACGCCCGAAAACGTGGACGAAAAATTGTATCCATACATACATACACACACACACATCCATTTTTTCTGAAGTATGCCAAAATGTTCAAAAACCTTCAAAACGTCGAGAAATGTAAAAGTATTCAATTCCGATTTTCGGCCCATTACAATAACTTACCCTACGGGAAGTTAAAAATGTTTTAAAATATATTACAAGTGGTGTTTTGCCTTATAAAACATATTTGTTTAATAATAGCAGTTTCATTTAATTTAGTGATGTGTACTTAGCTAAGTGCTCAAATATAACTAAAATTTTATTATCTGACTACCAATTTAGGTTCTATAATTTACGTTCTCATGTACATATATCAGTGTCGGACAGTTTGTAAAGATATAATGCTCTATTCGGTAAGCAAATGCAACAATGCATCTAAATATACTTCAAGAACACTGTTTCGCGTGTTTGTTTTTCATGTCATCTTGATAATAACTATGTTAATTATAAAATACGTCCCAAAGCATAGCCAGCATTAACCAACGATACAGAAATACAATTAATAGTTACGAAATTCTATCAAGTTAGTTTGACAAATCTATCCTAAACATGAGTTTCGAACTTCTTCCCTGCAAACGTCCAAAGAAGATTTACGGACATATCATTTCCTAAACCCCGGCATAATAACAAATAGTGGAGTACACGTTAACAAATAGTGCAAACACGCTATATTTATGTCTCCGCCTCGGAACGGCGTCAGCAAACACGACATATGTTCGCATGCAGCGCGGCGTTTGTTCATACAGGTTACGGCTACCAGATATGCATGTGATCGAACCATTATAAAATACATCCGAGCTGGAAGTTAACAAATTGCTCCGGTAATAAACTCCAAGGGTGATGGGAAAATGGATATATAAAGCAAGAGTTAGTGAATGGAAATTGTGTGTAACACGATAGAGAAGTCTTCCGGAGCATTTACTATTTTACTCGAAAGGTACGAGCGGTTTGGTTTACATGCATAAAAAACAGAATCGTGCGGTTTTCTATTAAATTTAATAATGATATAAATATTAACAATAACATTAAAAAATTAATGGATATTTATTATTATCCTTGAATGGATATGATTGGTATAGATTAAGAAAACTCATCGCGTTTTTTGCTATCGATTTAGTTTTGTTGTAAAACAGTATATGGCAAAAGGTGGTAAAATATTTCTAGATTTTATATACACACTTTGAATGTACAAACAATGAATAATAAATAATTATATATTCGGAAAATGCTTTATTTTTCTATGACTAAATTTATATGATATTAGACCAGACATACATATTTGGCGAAAAAAATCTCTGTGTGTCTGGTAAAGTTAATTGACTTTTTTGCTATTGATTTAGTTTTATAGTAAAACAATGTATGGCAAAGAGGTGCTGAATAATTTCTAGATTATATTAACATATTTTGAATGAACAAATAATAAATAATTATATATTCGGAAAATGCTATATTTTTATAACTTATTCTATATATGAAAACAAAAGACTTCGTAAAAAAATAATTATAGCATTAGTTCAGATGTGATAAAATTTCATAAGCATTATAACCTGAAGTAAAAAAAAAGACACATATTTTTTAATTTCCCGTAGGCTAAGTTATTGTAATCGTCCAAAAATCGAAATTATTTTTTTTATTTCTTTACATTTTGAAGGTTTCTGAACATTTGCATACCTCAGGGAAAATTGATATGTGTGTGTGTATATATGGATACAATTTTTCGTCCACGTTTTCGAGAGCACGTATCAACCGATTTGAATGGTTCAAAAAACATTCAATTCCTATTGATAGGGAGATGTGCTGATTATTTTTTGGCAAAAGCAGATCCAGCCATTTTGGAGATGAGTGCAGAAAACAGAAATCCGAGAAAAAGAAACATCCGATTTGAATGATCCAAAAAACATTCAATTCGTAATGACGAGTGATGATTAGTTTTTGGCAAAGGCAGGTCTAGCCGTTTTGGAGATATCAAGCTACATGTTAAAAAAATGGCAGTTTTTGAGAAATCATAAGATTTTAATGATTCAAAATAATTTTTGCTTATGTTGACGAAACGATTGCTTTAAAAAAAAATTTTTTTTAATGTTCAAAAAAATTGTTGAATATTGAAAATAATTCTAATTTTCTAAAATTTAATTCGTTTCGAGAAGATTCAACAATTTGCCTCAAGGCACGATGCCATACACCACTAGTGTTTTCTCATATCCTAACAGCAATCAGAGCCTTAACCCAATAATTAATCCATTCAGATTTGAAGATTTTATTATTAGGATTTATTTAATAGGACTGACTTTTTATTGGTGCAGCAATGCCGAGTTGAAGTTTTTTTACTTGCATACATATAAAAGATACAGAAAGGTACAAAATGTATTAACAGAATACAGAGGCAGATCTGTGTTCTCAAAAAATGGTTAAGTTAAGACAATAGTTATTTTAACTGATTTTGTACTGCAGATGTAAATACTCTTGTAGTATATTGTATAGTATTGTCATAGCTGTAACATTTGAAGAAGTTTCAACCCTTCGATCCTCTAACTTATGTTCTGGATGAATATCAACTCTACCCTAAAACTTGTTTAAAACAATTTTACAAAAGTCTTCACCAGCTGGTGGTCTATTACGTCCGTAATAAACTCAACGAGCGACGCCAAAAGGGACGAAATTCGCTGTTCGCAGCCGCTCACCGAGGCATTATAATGAACGCGTTAACGACATGCAAGTCGCGAAATAAATTTATTTGAAAATTACAAGCAAAACTTTCTTGTTTAATATTAAAATCTCGAATAACCAATTATAGGTGAGTATACGAAGTTATAATGCGTTAAACACAAAAACTTTAGATGGGTAATCTAGAGTTTTATAGGTGTCAAAACATGATTTTAATCGAAACAAGAATTATATAAGAAAATTTCCTGTAATATATAAACTAGTGGGAGATGTACTTTAGTTGCATGTTTTAAAATAAATGAACAATGAATTATATATAATATTTCGCATATAAATTATAAAAATTTCTAGTTTCACATAGAACATTGTAAAAGTAGTATTCAAATGTTTAACATATGTTCACAATCTATAAATATTAACTCTCATGTAACAGGCATAATAAACTAATATTTTATACGGCACGCAGTATAAAATTTAATTACACATATGTAGTAGTTCATTGTGATGTATGACTGAGAATATATTGCTAATTTTATTTTTGTCCTTTCGTTATATATATATATATATATATATATATATATATATACATTTATTTATGTGTATAATGTTTACGTATATATGTATATACATGTTTATTACCCTGATTATATGTAAGAATGCCGTATACAGTTGTACGTATCATTCCCTGAGTAGCAAATGTATCACATTTATATCAATCAGTCCGAAAGAACCCAATAAATACAGCTACAAGCCCTGTAATAATTGAATCAACAGATCGCAACAGATTTCTGTAACAATATCAAAGAGGACGTCTGTGATAAATTTACCGAAACGGTCAAGTGGATATTTCGACGAATACAAACGGTAGTATTATACGTAGATACTACCTAATAGTATTATGTCCAGTGATACCGTGAATAGAGCTGGATGGTATAAACCCTTTCAATAACATCGATTTATTTATGTTAACGTCATTTGCCGCTTTTAACAAATTTACATGCAAGCGATTGAAACAACACAAAGAGTAACATGTACCTCGCATCGGTTTCAGCAAACACGCATAAACTTCAATCGAAATCTCATATAAAATCGATTCGATTGAAGGAAAAAGTATTCAGATAGAATATACATATATATATATATATATATACATATACATATATAGGTATATAGTGTGTGTGTTAGTTTGGTTTACATGCAAAATGGCCTATTCTTTGTTTTCGTTGTACTCTCGCGTTATTTGTTCATTTTTCTAATTCAAATTCATAAAATTCAATGTTTATAGACATTATAGAATTATATAATAATATTAAACAATTATAGAATTATATATAAAAAGCAAATTATTTCAATTTAAGATTAATTGAATAAGTATGAAATATTTATATGTCTTTAATATTTTAGTCAGCAATATTTATTATGACATTAGAAGAATACATAAACTAGCGTAGACAAAATTAATCTCAAAGCCCATTTTAGTTTTTTATATGAACACAGAATATGCTTTGATATATGTCACATTTTAAAATTGAATTGAAACAACTTCGGGAAATGCATCTGGCTGCCAGATTGATAAAAAAAAACTTGAGTGCAAAACACTTTTTATCAAATGCATACGATTTTTTATGGGTAGAGCCATTATTTTAGATACTCGAATACAAACTAGCGTAGACAAAATTAATCTCAAAGCCCATTTTAGTTTTTTATATGACACAGAATATGCTTTGATATATGTCACACATTTTTAAAATTGAATTGAAAACCCTTCGGCAAATGCATCTGGCTGCCAGATTGATAAAAAAAAACTTGAGTTGCAAAACACTTTTTATCAAATGCATACGATTTTTTATGGGGTAGAGCCATTATTTTAGATACTCGAATACAAATTCTGTCATTACTCTTAATGGTTGGAATGTATAAAGAAGTTAATTCGAAAACTGCGAACGTGGTTTTAAGTGACCATTATTATAAACGTGATAATGGTCACGGTTTCGTGGATAAAGCTCTAAATGGCATTCTTGTGTTTATTAGTGGATTTGGAGCTTTGTATAATTTTGCCATAACATAACTATAATAATTGGTAAGTCTGAGTGTGTGTGAATTCATATGATGGGATTATAAAATGAGTACAATTTGAATGTAAATTTTGAAAATTAGTTTAGTTAAATAATTATATAAATTGAAATTCATTTACATAGTTTATAAGTTATTACTGAGTACATTTACATAAATGGAGTAGTGATTATATTTAATTTTAGGTGATTATTAAATATAATAATGTGTACATGTAAATGTAGTGCCAGTGTGTCATATACATATATATATAATATATATATATATATATATATATACATAAGATATTTTAATAATATTAATGAACATAATCGCCAGCAATATATAACAAATAATACAAGATAAACGTTAATCCCTTCATTCATAAACAAGTGATTCCAAGTTAATATGATTTTAAAACAGTTCTTTATTAGGCGTATAAAAATGTCTATCTCTATCACTGGACATATCTCTGTCCATTTGAATGCCGCAAACAATTCCTTCGTAAAATCCCTAACATTTTTCATAAAATATCCATAATATATTTCAAAGCCTCTAAACCAGAATATTTTCATAAGCCATGTATACAAAACCCTACATTGTTAGAATTGAATTTAAAGATCTGAAAAGGCTCAGGCCTCTATCTATATCCATAAAACAGAATCAAATAAGAGGGTTTAGAAGAGAACGGCAATTTTCCATCTCTATCACTGGACATATCTCTGTCCATTTGAATGCCGCAAACAAATTCCTTCGTAAAATCCCTAACATTTTTCATAAATATCCATAATATATTTCAAAGCCTCTAACCCAGAATATTTTCATAACCATGTATACAACCCTACATTGTTAGAATTGAATTTAAAGATCTGAAAAAGGCTCAGGCTTCTATCTATATCCATAAAACAAATCAATAAGAGGGTTTAGAAGAGAACGGCAATAAATTCAGTAGAACGGTCAAGTGGGATAATTTTAGTGACCGCTAAATGGCGTAGTATTGTGTGTTTCGGGGCCGGTATGGTTTTATGTTTCCTTCACCCCGGATGGAGGGCGCAAACGGGAGGGCGCAAGCGGGAGGTCGTAAATCAAGTCAGGCCGCGATACAATAGCTACTCGGACCATGCGGACAGATAAAGTATAGATGCCGCACAACACGGACTCGTTTCGCTGCTGTCTGTTTCATTTTAATCTCGTGCTTTAATTTTGCCTCCACTAATTTCATTTCATCGGCGAAAAAATAAAAATACAATTAAAACTTGCTATATCCTACTTTTCGCAACGGATTTCTCGCTAAGTACAAGTCTCTTGAAGTTTCAAGAAGGATGCATAATACGATTGCATCTTTAATATATTTTCAAGTGTCGTTATGCTGATGGCACTGGCAATAGTCATTTCAGAAACGGTTTTGCGTATTGTTTCATTTCTGCTTATTTTGAAAGTATTTCTGAAGCTATACTTTTCCACTAAGTTTTATACATATTCTATAGCATTGCTTCGATTATACACGCTCATGTAGACATTTCATTTATATAAAACATTCTTGATTAAGTTTTGTGCTCACTTGTGAGATCTGGCATTCTAAAAAAACTCAAATTGTTTTGTGATCATTTTGAAACAACAGTCTCATGCAATAAAATTAATTAAACTGTTTTAATATATAATATAACACATTAATATTATAAAGTTTTTTGTTACATTAGTTAATTTAAACCTCAGATATTAAAATTATTGATAATATCAACATAATAAAATATTACATTGTATTTTAAATAAAACATTACAAACCTGAAGACTGGTATATATTTTGATGCTAAAGTTTTAATTAATATAAGTGTAAGTAATTGAAATATATAATAAAAATCATGACGCTGCATTTGCATTTGTGTTCAATAAGATCATTTTATGAACCATGAAATATGCTTAGGATATTTATCATATTTTTTATTACTTTCGTGCGTGAAACTTTACAACTAATTAACAACTAAGTAATTGCAATATAAACTAACTCAGAAATATTCTGCTTAAGTGGTAAGACATTTTCTTTTATTTAAAATTTACGGTACTTTAATATAGCAACGTAAATTTCTAATTTAATTCTATAAAGTTTCCTGAAATAGTTTCATTAGCATTTTTAATATTCTTTTGTTAAAGTTGGATCTCTATGAACCCGCATTTAGGTTTTGAAATATTACTACTAAAAATTTAATAATCGAGATATTGAGTGACACAACATTTTAACCTATCACAAAAAATTATAATAAAAATTGAGTTAGATTTTTTGAAATTATGTTTAATTAGAATTAAAAATTATTTTAATATGCTGAGATTTTATAACTCGATCTTAAATATTAGTTTTGTCAATGTCACATGTAAGCATATGACATGTTATATGAAATGGAAAATTTTGAGCCATGACAAAAATTTAGTATATGCTTATCAATGTTTCACAAGACATCTGTGTTAAAATATATTTAATTTTATTTTGCCATGCAATCAATTTCTGCACCAAAAGCAGAACTTTTCTATATTTTAATTATAATTTCAATTATCATTAACAAGGCAAATCTTAGCGACTAATCTCATTTGTAAAGATACACGAGATATCCTTTTATCCATCTTAATTTGTTCTCAGTTCCATGTTCTTACAGTCTGCTAATACTCTGTCGTTTCGCACATTTCTACCAGGAGATTTAATGAAAGGTTGAGTTATGCCCTCAGCTCTGTAGGTACTTATAGATAGTGAAGCTGATAGATTACAAGTGTATCGATCTGCTATTATACATCGCACGAACTGTAAGCACGAATATTGTTGCTATAATGAGAATTTAATATTTTCCGGTTATGTACGATATGAAATTGTAAATATAAATATTGGTTGGAGTGAATAATAGTATTTGAAATTATTGTCCTACCATTTAAGTGCTCAATGTCTTTTATTGTGATTCAACAAATATCTTGGCACCTTTGTTTTTGAGTTTTTCACAAGTATCAAAAGTTTATACCGATCTACAATAATTTCATACTTTCTATTAAAGTTGAGATATCAAAAAACTAAATGACCAAATTTTCTCGCCAGTTCTAATACTATAAAATATACGAATTCTCGCAACAACAAAATTTTTATTTATAAAACATCATTTTTCAATTAATCTTATGAAATATTAAGTAATATCATTCCAGATAGATTACGAAAACATGGTCTTAGCGGCTTAGTTACGGTGGAGACGCCGATATATTAGAGCAACTATGTTATTTAAAAATCATAATTTTCTGTAATATTTACTGCATAAAAAGTCAATACAAAAATAAATAAATATTGATTCTAGGCTTTACAAATTCATGCATTTTATCACGGGGCTACAAATTTCTAATAGTAACTGCCATTTCAAAAAATCTTTTATGTTTTTACATAGTATAAGTTAATTATTAGAGTAAATACTACCCACTTCTATAAAAGACATTATATTCTTTCTGAGTATATTCTGCATATGGTTTCAGTTCATTATTCATAATACTCGTGAAAACTTCAAAAGAATAAAAACCAGTTTATGATATTTGCATATGAATACTAAAAAGGAGGCTTAAAGAGAAAGATTTCACCAACCCATTAAATTCCAAAACCACTCATGTACACAACTCGAAACCATCATTACGTACCCTTATAATGCGATTTTGTACATAAAGAAAAATCTCTCTGGGTTGACTTTGAAATGGTCGGATGCGAATATTGATTTTAACTTATTAAACATAATATCGTTCCAGTTTGTGTGATGGTATTACCTGAGAATTTTCTGGAGCAACAAAGCAATTTAGTTTTTACTAACGTAATAAGAATGAAGAAAGCAATCGGTACTTTGGAAACTGTAATATCTTCATGCAAGGCCCACCGCAAAATATAAAATATTTATAAGAATGTGGTAGCAGATTTTTAAGGATTTAGTTTTTCAATTTTCTAGTGAAAACATTATTATTAATATAACAACTGTTAGCCCTTTCATATTTCATAAAAACAAAAATTTTCAGCAAGGTCGTCATAAATATTTATTATTAATCAACTATCACTATATGGGCAAGATTCTCTATTTCAACTAAATTACGGTCGAATCACTGAAGTTATTACTTCATTACTTTTATCTTTATATGCAATCACTTTTATGATTATATCCAGGAAATTCTAGTAGAACGGAGTAATATAGTTAGTGCAAAGAAACGTTAGGACCTTATGAGAGTATGATGACACCGAAAGCTCTTTGCTAGATTAAAATTATTCTCACATATAATAAATGATAATCAATATGTATGATTTTTTTTTAAATTATTATGCATTTTAAATTTACGTTTTTTTTGTAAAGATATTAATCTAATAAACTAATGCGATAATAACAAATAGAACGACTTTAAAAATACTGATTTTTATCATTATATTTATAAAATCTACTAATTTAAATAAATAACGATATTCATTTCCAACGTTTTATTATATATTACTACCAACGAAGTCGTTCGTATTTAATTTTTGTCGTATGTCGTATGTAGTCCATTCAATACAGATCTACATCTGTTACATTATTGTACTTGTTTACAATTTATAAGAAAATAATAAAAATTCAAAGAAAATGGTATCGATTCGAAAGGCAGAGGCGAGTGAAGTGTTATTACGTTTGGTCTTGGAACTAAAAGGTTTCAAAACAAGCGCGGCGTCAGAAACGAGTACTCAAATGATTGCATTGCCTGATCATTAAAATAAAACATTACATTTTCAAATTTTCCTTATTCGTTTTAACGTGCATTTCCAGGTTTCATGGGTGAGGCATCGAGACATCCATCTCTTGACTGTGGGAAGGTACACGTACACTTCAGATCAGCGTTTCGAAACGAAACATTCGCCTCACAGCGAAGACTGGCTGCTGTACATTCGCTATCCGCAGAAACACGACACAGGCGTCTACGAGTGCCAGATATCAAGTACGCCTCCCATCGGGCACAAGGTGTATCTCGACGTAGTTGGTGAGTCAACGACATAGTTTTTAAATCAACAGACAACTTAGAAATCACTCTATTTGTTTTATGACTTTATTTGAACATAAAAGGAAATCAAACAATAAATCAATTATAAACAAATAAAGAAATTTTATTATTTAACACATTTTCAATATTTTGAATTAGTTGTCAATCATTGAGCATTCTAAGCACAATCTAGGTGATTTTTGTTGTCATTTTTATGTCCATGCTAAAGATATGATTGTGATCACTAAAATTGCACAATGAAACACATTGGATTTATCATAATTACAAGATCAGTTTTACTAATTCAGTTAAAATGCAATTTCGCCAGCTTGATGTCTGTTTTGCAAGCGTTTCTGAGTTAAAATACATATGACTAATTTTTTAACAAACTTAAAAAAAGGATTTAATCTTTATATTCAAATATATACTTCTAGAAATTCTCTATGTCGAAATATGTATTAAACGTTTTGTGACTACGGGAACAAATAATGATAATTTTAACAAAATCTATTAAGATTTGTATTAATAATAATGTAATTCTAAGATTTGTATTCTATATTTATCATGTTGTTCTACATATACAAATATACAAATGTTATACAAACCAAATACATTAATTTCACTAGTTGGTTCCTAGGCAAAAACATACGTATAATCAGTAAGAGGCTGTTTCTTGCAAACTAATTTATCAAACGAGACAAGATTTCTGCGCCGGTCTAGTATAACATATCACATTTGCTTATATGTTCTAGATTTAAACAACCTGGTAATAATATAATGTGTTTAAAAATTGTTTATATTACACATGGTTTTATACATTATTAATTAACTCGTAAAATTAATTTCTGTTTGATAAAGTAATATTGGTATTGCTGTTCAGTATACGATTAATTCACGAACCAACATGTATTGTCAAAGCATTTTCGTGAAAGAACAAAGACTTTTAGTACAAAAAGGCAGTTCCACTTGATCGTTATTTAGACAGACATGACATCGTGAATTGAGTTAAATCGACTCCCACATTATCATGTTGTGTCTAAATATCTATTCTCCTTTGAATAGACGCTGAATATTGTATGCGCGTCCAATTTATTGTGTTTGTCAAACAACTTTAACAATCTCGGATATTCTGAACATGTATTCTAATTTGTATGATAATAATATAAATTTATTTTAGTACGTATGCATCACACGCTGGAAGTTGCAAATTATATTTAACAATTAGTGACCAAGTAAAATTAGTGGAATAATCTAGGTCGAAACAAATACGATAATATTAAACTAAGTGAGTACGTTTTTATTGTATTAACATATCAAGAGGTCAATCAAATATTTATAATTACATCAAATACTAAAATTGATAAGTTCCCTTATAATTTTGTTATAAGTATAAAATTTTATAAAGTATACAATAAATATACAATTTTTATAAAGTTATAAATAGATAAATAAGCTTGCAGCAATGTATTAAGTAGAACAATACTGCTAAGTTATTTATAAATTATGCGTTTTAGTAATTTATGTATGTGTTGAGTACAATTATGTCATCTTCTCATAAGGTAGACGTGTTGAAACTATTCGCAGGTAGTTTCATGATGAGCAGGCAGTTGAATCTAATTATAGTTATCAATTTTCGTATTATACATTAGATTTCACTTACGTGCCAGAGCATTGTTTGTAGGTGCTGAGATGAAAGCTTCTTGAAGGGATATGTTATGCATTTTGATGGAACTTACTATGTAATTGAAAACATTAGATAAGGCTTCGTACTATGTTTTAATATCATCACGTACAACTTCTTGTTTAAGAGACGATTTTCATGCCCTCGGGTTGCGAAATAAACGATCAAAGGCAACTAAGATATACTACATATTGCTAATGCCCGCCCGATTATAGCAATTTGCACCTGCGCAACTTAAAATCCGCCAACGGGATAAAGATTCGCGTACATTAAATATTCATGAGAAGATTTCCGCTAGGATTTCGAAAAGTGAACATAAGTCTTTTGTTATTACAAATCATTATTTCGATAGTCTTTTCAGTGAAGTTCCTCTTCCATGACTTGAACTTCTTTTCGAAGTTTCCTATATATCTGGCGTAATTTGCAAAACAGCCCGGAGTGAAAATGAACTATATCCCAATACACTTTATCAAGAAATTCTCTGTATTCTCCAGAGAGTTCTCTCTCTCTGAACTTTTCCATGCTTGATCGGTCGAAAGAATTCGTACTTTTTTCTACTCGCATAAATTGTCTTGTGTAACGATCTTCCTTGTATACAAAATTGCAAACATTAGTACTTTTGTTGCCATGTAAGACTAAACCTTTTCAAGGTTCCAACAATGTAATACGATCTATATAAAGGAACTGCCGTTCCTCGATAAATCCGAGTTGATTTACTTCAGAGCTGATATTAGATGTGGTCCAGAGCTCACAACAGAAAGGAGCGATCCATTTGCAAGTTCCATAAATTTATATGTACATTTTATTTATTCTATTTAATATTGTCAAGTTTTATCACATCTCTTAACGTCAATAAAAAAGTCTTAATGTTTATTCTAACAATTTTACATCAACTTCTAATTATAGACAACGCAGTATTCAACCATATTATTAAGTTTCATAATATTCTATAAAGTCTCGTCTTATCCGGTTAAATATACCTTCCAATTAATTTACACTCACATTATAATAATTTAAGAATGTTTCAATCATCTAATATGTATCTCCATTATTCGCATTTGAAATATTCTACAGATTTCTTATAATTCAATTTTACTTTATAACAATTTCAAATCGAAATGATCAAATGCCCAATATTATCTCACACTACCATAAAATTTACATAATCTTTTGAGAACATCTGGCAACGTCATTAAAAACTCGTGATGCATGAGTTTCATATTGAAAAGTTATAAACATTTAAAACTTTGAAGAAATTTTACATACGCCGTAGGAGATTATGTTTTCTCGAGTATTGCCAATTTTAAATGTAATTACAAAAGTCTTTATAAAATTTTATTGCGTTTTATCTATTTTAGAACACAATTTTATTGAATGTTTATTTAGATTTATTATATCTAAATTCATATCATAGATAAGTATTTAATAATAATGATGCACAGACGAATCAATGTTGTCAATGTAAATTAAACAAGAAACACAAATTATAATAATGTTCGATAACTTTTCTTGATGATTTTACAAGTTAAATAATTCAGTAGATTGTTTGCAGGCCAGGAAATGAAACGATAACATAAATTCATTAAATTTCTGTTAAATGCTAATTTTCTTCACCTTAATTAGCATTCAAAACATTTATTTTGCCAAACTCCGAAATAATCTTAATAATTATCTTCAACATCTTCGAAGAATTTAAAACCTGTTCATATCGTAACAAAGTTAAATGATCATGTTTTTCCATAAAATAATTCGCCTTAAAATCCGCGATCCCAGATTTGGGAAAAATAACGCCTCGCCTTATTTAATTTTCTCGAGGCGTTCGTATACTTCGCCACACCCTCGTTGAAAGACAAATAAATTAACTTAAATTAGTGCTGTTATCTTACACTCTGATGGTATTTAGTGGCTCCCCGAGAAGGGACTTAGACCCTCACGTTAATCACCCGTGCGTCTAAGGATGAAGACACATTTAACGGTTTTCAGCAACGGCAGTTTGTCTTTATATAGAAAAGATCAGAATAAATATAAATATTACCCTCGGATATTGCTAAATTATTCCCAAAAATAATGATCAATCGCTGAAAATAACGTTCTCATTCGTTTAATTATTTTCTAAAAATAGCCAGGGCAAAATAGAAGTTATTTCTCTTCAGATTTAATTAGAAAATATAATATCATTATATGACATTTTCTTCGGAGAGTCATTAGATGGGATATGAGTCAAAATAATGCCGAAAATAGATAACCAGATATTGTGATCAATGACAGAAGAAAAAATTCACTCCGTGATAAGGAAAGAAGTAATGATGAAATCCAAATATCATCATCAAAGAATCTGTTTCTATTGTTTCACAAAATAGCAAAGTTTTTTTGTTGGTATGTATTTATTTATTATCAATCAGAATATATATTATTTTTCAAGTATATTTGCAGGTCTTTGTGCCTTTAAGGGGCACAACTAGTATAACCGCCTAAAAAAAGGTGATTTTTGGGATTTATATTAAAAAAACTACTTTATCAATCATTTTAAAATTTTAGAAATATATTTATACATGCTTTAAGAATACATAGTAAGAAAATTAAGAAAAAATTAAATATTTTTTTAGTTATCGTCGATCTTCATCGGCGCGACAAAAAAGGCCCTTAACTGCTGCAGTGATTTCGGCCTTCTACGTGGATGAAATAAAAAAAAAACTCGTTAAACTAGATAATATTGTCTGTAAAATGAACTACGATAAAAAAAAA
>NW_020536999.1:29940486-29957307 GCF_003426905.1 Ctenocephalides felis | reverse complement strand
CGCGATACAAATAGCTAACTCGGACCATGCGACAGATAAAGTAATAGATGCCGCACAACACGGACTCGTTTCGCTGCTGTCTGTTTCAATTTTAAATCTCGTGCTTTAATTTTGCCTCCACTAATTTCATTTCATCGGCGAAAGAAAAGATAAAATACAATATAAAACTTGCTATATCCTACTTTTCGCAACGGATTTCTCGCTAAGTAAAAGTCTCTTGAAGGTTTCAAGAATGGATGCATAATACGATTGCATCTTTAATATATTTTCAAGTGTCGTTATGCTGATGGCAATGGCAATAGTCATTTCAGAACGGTTTTGCGTATTGTTTCATTTCTGCTTATTTTGAAAGTATTTTTGAAGCAGCTCTTTTCAACTAAGTTTTATATATATTCTATAGCATTGCTTCGATTATACACGCTCATGTAGACATTTCATTTTTATAAAACATTCTTGATTAGGTTTTGAGCTCACTTGTGAGATCTGGCATTCTCAAAAAAACTCAAATTGTTTTGTGATCATTTTAAAACAACAGTCTCAAGCAATAAATTAATTAAACTGCTTCAATATATAATATAACACATTAATATTATAAAGTTTATTAGTTAATTCAAATCTCAAATATTAAAATTATTGATAATACCAACATAATAAATATTACGTTGTATTTCAAATAAACATTACAATCTTGAAGACTTGTATATATTTTGATGCTAAAGTTTAATTAATATAAGTGTAAGTAATTAAAATATATAATAAATCATGACGATGCATATGCATTTGTGTTCAATAAGATAATTTTATGAACCATGAAATATGCTTAAGACATTTATCATATTTTTTATTATTTTCGTACGTAAATTTACAACTAATTAACAACTAAGTAATTGCAATAAAAACTAACTCAGAAATATTCTGCTTTAGTGCTAAGACATTTTCTTATATTTAAAATTTACGGTACTTTATATAGCAACGTAAATTTCTAATTTAATTCTATAAAGTTTTCTAAATAGTTTCATTAGCATTTTTAATATTCTTTTGTTAAAGTTGGATCTCTATGAACACGCATTCAGGTTTTGAAATATTACTACTAAAATTTAATAATCGAGATAATGAGTGACAACATTTTAACCTAACAAAAAAAATTATAATAAAATTGCATTAGAAATTATGTTTAATTAGAATTAAAAATTATTTTAATATGCTGAGATTTTATAACTCGATCTTAAATATTTGTTTTGTCAATGTCACATGTGAGCATATGACATGTTATATGAAATGAAAATTTTGAGCCATGACAAAAATTTAGTATATGCTTATCAATTTTTCACAGACATCTGTGTTAAATATATTTAATTTTATTTTGCCATGCAATCATTTCGCACCAAAAGTAGAACTTTTCTATATTTTATTATAATTTCAATTATCATTAACAAGGCAAATCTTAGCGACTAATCTCATTTGTAAAGATACACGAGATATCCTTTTATCCATCTTAATTTGTTCTTAGTTCCATGTTCTTACAGTCTGCTAATACTCTGTCGTTTCGCACATTTCTACCAGGAGATTTAATGAAAGGTTGAGTTATGCCCTCAGCTCTGTAGGTACTTATAGATAGTAAAGCTGATAGATTACAAGTGTATCGATCTGCTATTATACATCGCACGAACTGTAAGCACGAATATTGTTGCTATAATGAGAATTTAATATTTTCCGGTTATGTACGATATGAAATTGTAAATATAAATATTGGTTGGAGTGAATAATAGTATTTGAAATTATTGTCCTACCATTTAAGTGCTCAATGTCTTTTATTGTGATTCAACAAATATCTTGGCACCTTTGTTTTTGAGTTTTTCACAAGTATCAAAAGTTTATACCGATCTACAATAATTTCATACTTTCTATTAAAGTTGAGATATCAAAAAACTAAATGACCAAATTTTCTCGCCAGTTCTAATACTATAAAATATACGAATTCTCGCAACAACAAAATTTTTATTTATAAAACATCATTTTTCAATTAATCTTATGAAATATTAAGTAATATCATTCCAGATAGATTACGAAAACATGGTCTTAGCGGCTTAGTTACGGTGGAGACGCCGATATATTAGAGCAACTATGTTATTTAAAAATCATAATTTTCTGTAATATTTACTGCATAAAAAGTCAATACAAAAATAAATAAATATTGATTCTAGGCTTTACAAATTCATGCATTTTATCACGGGGCTACAAATTTCTAATAGTAACTGCCATTTCAAAAAATCTTTTATGTTTTTACATAGTATAAGTTAATTATTAGAGTAAATACTACCCACTTCTATAAAAGACATTATATTCTTTCTGAGTATATTCTGCATATGGTTTCAGTTCATTATTCATAATACTCGTGAAAACTTCAAAAGAATAAAAACCAGTTTATGATATTTGCATATGAATACTAAAAAGGAGGCTTAAAGAGAAAGATTTCACCAACCCATTAAATTCCAAAACCACTCATGTACACAACTCGAAACCATCATTACGTACCCTTATAATGCGATTTTGTACATAAAGAAAAATCTCTCTGGGTTGACTTTGAAATGGTCGGATGCGAATATTGATTTTAACTTATTAAACATAATATCGTTCCAGTTTGTGTGATGGTATTACCTGAGAATTTTCTGAGCAACAAAGTAATTTAGTTTTTACTAACGTAATAAGAATGAAGAAAGCAATCGATACTTTGGAAACTGTAATATCTTCACGCAAGGCCCACCGCAAAATATAAAATATTTATAAGAATGTGGTAGCAGATTTTTAAGGATTTAGTTTTTATCATTTTCTATGAAAACATTATTATTAATATAACAACTGTTAGCCCTTTCATATTTCATAAAAACAAAAATTTTCAGCAAGGTCGTCATAAATATTTATTATTAATCAACTATCACTATATGGGCAAGATTCTCTATTTCAACTAAATTACGGTTGAATCACTGAAGTTATTACTTCATTACTTTTATCTTTATATGCAATCACTTTTATGATTATATCCAGGAAATTCTAGTAGAACGGAGTAATATAGTTAGTGCAAAGAAACGTTAGGACCTTATGAGAGTATGATGACACCGAAAGCTCTTTGCTAGATTAAAATTATTCTCACATATAATAATGATAATCAATATGTATGATTTTTTTTAAATTATTATGCATTTTAAATTTACGTTTTTTTGTAAAGATATTAATCTAATAACTAATGCGATAATAACAAATAGATTGACTTTAAAAATACTGATTTTATCATTATATTTATAAAATCTACTAATTTAAATAAATAACGATATTCATTTCCAACGTTTTATTATATATTACTACCAACGAAGTCGTTCGTATTTATTTTTTGTCGTATGTCGTATGTAGTCCATTCAATACAGATCTACATCTGTTACATTATTGTACTTGTTTACAATTTATAAGAAAATAATAAAAATTCAAAGAAAATGGTATCGATTCGAAAGGCAGAGGCGAGTGAAGTGTTATTACGTTTGGTCTTGGACTAAAAGGTTTCAAAACAAGCGCGGCGTCAGAAACGAGTACTCAAATGATTGCATTGCCTGATCATTAAAATAAAACATTACATTTTCAAATTTTCCTTATTCGTTTTAACGTGCATTTCCAGGTTTCATGGGTGAGGCATCGAGACATCCATCTCTTGACTGTGGGAAGGTACACGTACACTTCAGATCAGCGTTTCGAAACGAAACATTCGCCTCACAGCGAAGACTGGCTGCTGTACATTCGCTATCCGCAGAAACACGACACAGGCGTCTACGAGTGCCAGATATCAAGTACGCCTCCCATCGGGCACAAGGTGTATCTCGACGTAGTTGGTGAGTCAACGACATAGTTTTTAAATCAACAGACAACTTAGAAATCACTCTATTTGTTTTATGACTTTATTTGAACATAAAAGGAAATCAAACAATAAATCAATTATAAACAAATAAAGAAATTTTATTATTTAACACATTTTCAATATTTTGAATTAGTTGTCAATCATTGAGCATTCTAAGCACAATCTAGGTGATTTTTGTTGTCATTTTTATGTCCATGCTAAAGATATGATTGTGATCACTAAAATTGCACAATGAAACACATTGGATTTATCATAATTACAAGATCAGTTTTACTAATTCAGTTAAAATGCAATTTCGCCAGCTTGATGTCTGTTTTGCAAGCGTTTCTGAGTTAAAATACATATGACTAATTTTTTAACAAACTTAAAAAAAGGATTTAATCTTTATATTCAAATATATACTTCTAGAAATTCTCTATGTCGAAATATGTATTAAACGTTTTGTGACTACGGGAACAAATAATGATAAATTTTAACAAAATCTAATTAAGATTTGTATTAATAATAATGTAATTCTAAGATTTGTATTCTATATTTATCATGTTGTTCTACATATACAAATATACAAATGTTATACAAACCAAATACATTAATTTCACTAGTTGGTTCCTAGGCAAAAACATACGTATAATCAGTAAGAGGCTGTTTCTTGCAAACTAATTTATCAAACGAGACAAGATTTCTGCGCCGGTCTAGTATAACATATCACATTTGCTTATATGTTCTAGATTTAAACAACCTGGTAATAATATAATGTGTTTAAAAATTGTTTATATTACACATGGTTTTATACATTATTAATTAACTCGTAAAATTAATTTCTGTTTGATAAAGTAATATATTGGTATTGCTGTTCAGTATACGATTAATTCACGAACCAACATGTATTGTCAAAGCATTTTCGTGAAAGAACAAAGACTTTTAGTACAAAAAGGCAGTTCCACTTGATCGTTATTTAGACAGACATGACATCGTGAATTGAGTTAAATCGACTCCCACATTATCATGTTGTGTCTAAATATCTATTCTCCTTTGAATAGACGCTGAATATTGTATGCGCGTCCAATTTATTGTGTTTGTCAAACAACTTTAACAATCTCGGATATTCTGAACATGTATTCTAATTTGTATGATAATAATATAAATTTATTTTAGTACGTATGCATCACACGCTGGAAGTTGCAAATTATATTTAACAATTAGTGACCAAGTAAAATTAGTGGAATAATCTAGGTCGAAACAAATACGATAATATTAAACTAAGTGAGTACGTTTTTATTGTATTAACATATCAAGAGGTCAATCAAATATTTATAATTACATCAAATACTAAAATTGATAAGTTCCCTTATAATTTTGTTATAAGTATAAAATTTTATAAAGTATACAATAAATATACAATTTTTATAAAGTTATAAATAGATAAATAAGCTTGCAGCAATGTATTAAGTAGAACAATACTGCTAAGTTATTTATATAAATTATGCGTTTTAGTAATTTATGTATGTGTTGAGTACAATTATGTCATCTTCTCATAAGGTAGACGTGTTGAAACTATTCGCAGGTAGTTTCATGATGAGCAGGCAGTTGAATCTAATTATAGTTATCAATTTTCGTATTATACATTAGATTTCACTTACGTGCCAGAGCATTGTTTGTAGGTGCTGAGATGAAAGCTTCTTGAAGGGATATGTTATGCATTTTGATGGAACTTACTATGTAATTGAAAACATTAGATAAGGCTTCGTACTATGTTTTAATATCATCACGTACAACTTCTTGTTTAAGAGACGATTTTCATGCCCTCGGGTTGCGAAATAAACGATCAAAGGCAACTAAGATATACTACATATTGCTAATGCCCGATTATAGCAATTTGCACCTGCGCAACTTAAAATCCGCCAACGGGATAAAGATTCGCGTACATTAAATATTCATGAGAAGATTTCCGCTAGGATTTCGAAAAGTGAACATAAGTCTTTTGTTATTACAAATCATTATTTCGATAGTCTTTTCAGTGAAGTTCCTCTTCCATGACTTGAACTTCTTTTCGAAGTTTCCTATATATCTGGCGTAATTTGCAAAACAGCCCGGAGTGAAAATGAACTATATCCCAATACACTTTATCAAGAAATTCTCTGTATTCTCCAGAGAGTTCTCTCTCTCTGAACTTTTCCATGCTTGATCGGTCGAAAGAATTCGTACTTTTTTCTACTCGCATAAATTGTCTTGTGTAACGATCTTCCTTGTATACAAAATTGCAAACATTAGTACTTTTGTTGCCATGTAAGACTAAACCTTTTCAAGGTTCCAACAATGTAATACGATCTATATAAAGGAACTGCCGTTCCTCGATAAATCCGAGTTGATTTACTTCAGAGCTGATATTAGATGTGGTCCAGAGCTCACAACAGAAAGGAGCGATCCATTTGCAAGTTCCATAAATTTATATGTACATTTTATTTATTCTATTTAATATTGTCAAGTTTTATCACATCTCTTAACGTCAATAAAAAAGTCTTAATGTTTATTCTAACAATTTTACATCAACTTCTAATTATAGACAACGCAGTATTCAACCATATTATTAAGTTTCATAATATTCTATAAAGTCTCGTCTTATCCGGTTAAATATACCTTCCAATTAATTTACACTCACATTATAATAATTTAAGAATGTTTCAATCATCTAATATGTATCTCCATTATTCGCATTTGAAATATTCTACAGATTTTCTTATAATTCAATTTTACTTTATAACAATTTCAAATCGAAATGATCAAATGCCCAATATTATCTCACACTACCATAAAATTTACATAATCTTTTGAGAACATCTGGCAACGTCATTAAAAACTCGTGATGCATGAGTTTCATATTGAAAAGTTATAAACATTTAAAACTTTGAAGAAATTTTACATACGCCGTAGGAGATTATGTTTTCTCGAGTATTGCCAATTTTAAATGTAATTACAAAAGTCTTTATAAAATTTTATTGCGTTTTATCTATTTTAGAACACAATTTTATTGAATGTTTATTTAGATTTATTATATCTAAATTCATATCATAGATAAGTATTTAATAATAATGATGCACAGACGAATCAATGTTGTCAATGTAAATTAAACAAGAAACACAAATTATAATAATGTTCGATAACTTTTCTTGATGATTTTACAAGTTAAATAATTCAGTAGATTGTTTGCAGGCCAGGAAATGAAACGATAACATAAATTCATTAAATTTCTGTTAAATGCTAATTTTCTTCACCTTAATTAGCATTCAAAACATTTATTTTGCCAAACTCCGAAATAATCTTAATAATTATCTTCAACATCTTCGAAGAACTTTTTAAAACCTGTTCATATCGTAACAAAGTTAAATGATCATGTTTTTCCATAAAATAATTCGCCTTAAAATCCGCGATCCCAGATTTGGGAAAAATAACGCCTCGCCTTATTTAATTTTCTCGAGGCGTTCGTATACTTCGCCACACCCTCGTCGAAAGACAAATAAATTAACTTAAATTAGTGCTGTTATCTTACACTCTGATGGTATTTAGTGGCTCCCCGAGAAGGGACTTAGACCCTCACGTTAATCACCCGTGCGTCTAAGGATGAAGACACATTTAACGGTTTTCAGCAACGGCAGTTTGTCTTTATATAGAAAAGATCAGAATAAATATAAATATTACCCTCGGATATTGCTAAATTATTCCCAAAAATAATGATCAATCGCTGAAAATAACGTTCTCATTCGTTTAATTATTTTCTAAAAATAGCCAGGGCAAAATAGAAGTTATTTCTCTTCAGATTTAATTAGAAAATATAATATCATTATATGACATTTTCTTCGGAGAGTCATTAGATGGGATATGAGTCAAAATAATGCCGAAAATAGATAACCAGATATTGTGATCAATGACAGAAAAAATTCACTCCGTGATAAGGAAAGAAGTAATGATGAAATCCAAATTTATCATCAAAGAATCTGTTTCTATTGTTTCACAAAATAGCAAAGTTTTTTTGTTGGTATGTATTTATTTATTATCAATCAGAATATATATTATTTTTCAAGTATATTTGCAGGTCTTTGTGCCTTTAAGGGGCACAACTAGTATAACCGCCTAAAAAAAGGTGATTTTTGGGAATTTATATTAAAAAAACTACTTTATCAATCATTTTAAAATTTTAGAAATATATTTATACATGCTTTAAGAATACATAGTAAGAAAATTAAGAAAAAAATTAAATATTTTTTTAGTTATCGTCGATCTTCATCGGCGCGACAAAAAAGGCCCTTAACTGCTGCAGTGATTTCGGCCTTCTACGTGGATGAAATAAAAAAAAAACTCGTTAAACTAGATAATATTGTCTGTAAAATGAACTACGATAAAAAAAATAAATAAAAAATTGACAAAATGGCGGCGTTTTAAAAAAAAGTCGAATTTTACCCAAAATTTTGGTCGTTTTTCGACTGCCAAATTTCGATTTTTGATCCGATCAAATAATCGATAGTTTATTTTACGGAGAACTATATACAGAACATGTAAAAAAAATTGATAGTGATCGGATCATTCGTTTTTGAGTAATCACTGCAGCAAATTCGGAAAATGCTGTTTCGAGAAAAACGCTTTTGAAGATAAAATGATCGTTGTACTATATACTATATGTATACTTTTTAAATGGCTGACAAAAACTATTTGAGATATCGATCTGAAATTTTAATATGTTATTTTTAATGGTGTAATCTACCGAAATATGGAAAAAAACAAAAATCGATTTTTTCAAAATTTCACACTAGTTGTGCCCCTTAATAGATTTATCTCTAATGAGATAAAAAGCAAAGATAAAAAATAAAATATAATTAGCATTATTCAATAGGTCATAGTCAATAACTAACTTGTATTCTTAAATATTATATTGCGAACTATTTATTTTGTTATTAGCACATGCACGAAATTTAAATAAAAAAAGATCATTGTCTGAAAACCATTATTTTAAACTAATCAATTAAATTCATTTAAGTACAAATAAGATCTTTTTATAAGCATTCATTTTCGCATTTATTTTTCAGAAAGAAATTGGAGCGTGTATTTCGCGTTTCATAGAAAACAGCTCACTATCAAAGTGATTTTTCCCAAATCCGTTGTATATGACATCATCCTAAATTAAGTCAAATTAGTGCTGTTATCTTACACTCTGCTGGTATTTAGTGGCTCCCCGAGTTGGGACGCAGACCCTCATTTTAATCACCCGTGTGTCTAAGTGCGTTTATAACGAACGGGTGATTACTAGAAAATTTATAGGCGCTGTTGAGAAACTACCGCTAATCTTGAAACTGACAGACGATGTTCTACTTTAATTACAGCTAATGTTTCCACACAGAGGTATATGTTGTACCTTCGTATATCTTTGCACGTTAATACCCAGGAAGCACTATTATATTGTAAAGGATTTGTGCTAAAGCTTGCTCAAAGTTCCATTGCATATGGTGTTTTGCTGGATTAGCTATTAACACAAATTCAGTTCGAAACGAAACATATTATTGAGAAGACCACGGTCGGATCTCATTACTCAAAATATTGACTTTGAAGTAATATAACGCGTTATATTTAATTCACAAACTTAGTATTATAACCAAACGCAAAAGTTTATGCAATCCAAAATAAATTTGTAGACTTCTAAAGGGCTTGCAATGCTAATAAAAAATCGCCACGCTTGCAATTACACAAAAACACAATAAGGGTGATAAAATATCCTGAATGTGGTAAAGCCACACCAACCAATTAAATGTTGAAAACAAGTCCATTAGTTTTTAAAAAGCAACGTATTTCATGCCTCAAACGAAAAGATTAAATCTTATCATATGGTCATTAAAGTAGAGCAAATGTATTTATCATATAATCCAACGTATCAATTTCTAATACGAATCAATTACATTTTTTTAAACGACACTTTCTTTTACAATATTTTTTTGTCAAATCCAGATAATATATCTAGAAAAGTCTTCCTACTACAAATAATTCGTAACAGTGCACTATATCTGCACTCACTCCTCGAAGGATTTACTTAAGCTGTAGATAGATCTGCTGAGTTTGTACGATGTATTTGTAGTATTTACTTAATTAATAGCACATCCATATAATAGTTTAATTGCTTACAATAAGATAATAATGATTCGATTATATATCGATCTTCGAATGTGTATTTAATAATTAATCGTATTTGGAATATCTCACATAGCGATATTAATAGATAACGGGAAACAGTCTAGTATATATATATATATATATATATATATATATATATATTAGGGTGGTCCTTAAAATGGTCATTTTCGAATTTCCTTGCTCCCAGGGGCTCAAATAGTTCTGAATTGATAAAAAGCAATTCTCTGAAAGTTTTAACTCTTAATATTAACGTTTTGATAGAGCGCAATTCAATCAAAGTTTTGTATGGAAAAAGCATGGAAAAAAATTTGAAAATTAAAAAAAAATGTTTTAGGTATAACTTAGCGACAAATGAATGAGTTTTATTCATTCATTTGTTCGCTAAATTACATCTAAAAACATTTTTAAAATTTTTGAAAATTTTTCCATGCTATTTGCATACAAAACTTTGATTGATTTGCGCTCTATCTAAAAGACAATATTAAGATCTAAAACTTTCAGATAATTGTTTTTTATCTATTTGGAACCATTTGAGCCCCTGGGAGCAAGAAAATTCGAAAATTACCAATTTAAGGACCACCCTAATATATATGTATATATTAAAATTTGAACTATATATTAAATGAACTTGAATATAAATATTGAAATTTGAACAAAAAATTATAAGGAAAAGAATCATAAAGTTTAAATATTATGAGCTTTTAAATGCAACCCTGAGCTAAGGTTAAACTGTGACCATTTTTCAGTTATTGCAATTAATTTTTATTATTTTAGTTTATTTACACTCTAGAACCGTAACCGTAAATAAAATTTATAGGATATCAGTCAAAAATAATGCCAAATCATCAAGACTGTGTGTAAGTGCGTGAATTTGGTAGTCCTAAATTTTAATCTATAAAAATTAAATGATTGAGTCGATAATATTACAAATTATAAATTTGCCTCTAGTAAAATTATATATATATATATATATATATATATAATTTTATTTCTAAACCCCCGTCTCAATAACAAATTTCTATTATAGTGAAGTCATAGACAATCTTAATCAAAATCCTCTATCCTTTATCCCACAAGATAATTGGAAAAAAATCCGTCACCGTTACAAAAATTACCATCAACCGGATATCTTTCTAATTTCACAGAACCCACAACGGAAATCGCTGGAGAGCCGGATGTGTTCATAAATCGTGGTTCCATAATTAACCTGCTGTGCGAAATCAGATACGCTCCGCAACCTCCGCCTCACGTCACCTGGTCGCACGAGGGGACGGTCAGTATTAATCAAAAATTAAATCACCATTATTAAGTGTTGATTAATGGTTTTGAAAACTTAATTGTGTATTTCGTGCTGCATATTAAACATTTGAAATTGGAGCCATGGTGCAATATTCGTTCCAACAGGGACGATAACTATTTTTGCACGTAGCAGTTGCAGAAAAAAATATTTGAATTTAGTGTAAACTAGTATAACTAAATATTTCTTTATTCTTGAAAATTGTATGAATACTTGTATTTATTTGTGACTTTTAATTGTAATTATATCATAAAAATCGAAAGAAAGAAAGAAAGAAATTTTCCGTTTTCAATGCAGCATGAAAGTCAATATATGCTTTGATTTAATTATGCCTCTTGTCTAAAATAGAAATTAATTTCTATACTAACATATCAAACTAAAACAAATTGAATAATTTCCGTTCTTTTGAAAAATTTTTTGCTCAACACAAACATAGCTACAAATATAAAACTTGCTCAAAAAGAAGAATTTTGAAACTTTGATCAAAATCATAAGAACTTAATACGAATTGAAATCGTATAGAGGGAAGTCTCCGAGTGCCGGACACCTAAGGTTATTTATAAATCAATCAAAAAATATTTTACGAAATGTTTATTAAATTATGACTTATGTTAGATAACAAAGTTAGAAATCAAATTAAATTAACAAAAAAACAATCTTTGCTAAACAATAATTAATACTATCAATCAAACTTTGGTAACAAGAAATATGATTTTACAATAAGTGGCACCTAGTACCGGACATTTCAAAAATAATCAGTATTGAACACATAGGTAGCCATCTCCACACTCTGGAGTATCTGCACATGTGTGTTTGACGAATATATATCTAACAATATTCTACCATTTTACGGATAACAATCAAGTACTACTTTTATATTGAATGCCACTCAAATATAAATGCATAAATACACTAGATTACTTCCATTGATATTTAGGTGACGCCGTGATTTTGCACCTAAAACAGCAAAGGATTGCTCCCGCCGTGGCCGTGTGCGTCACAGGTGAGTCTTGGCGGGTGTTTCTGCACCTGTGTGCCCCCCGCGCCCTTTGACTTTTATTTTGATATAAAAAGATTTATACTCGCTAGAATAATACGTGTTAAATAGAGTGTCCGGTATTAGGTGCTGTCCGGCGTTACGGGACTTCCCCCTACAAGTTTTAGATTCAATGGCGTCTCGAGCCGGAACGTCGTTGTGGTATATCCTTTTTGGGCCGGAACGCGTACCGGCAAAAATGAAATTAAAAAAAATCGTTGGATTTTTTTTCTAATTTTTGGTGAAATGCAAGCCGCCCACAAACCGTTCGTTACTCATTCTCGGCATAGTTTATTGCCATACCCAAAAGGGCATACATTTAATAATTTTCATTATACATTTGTTGTGAACTAATATTTCCATACGTTAATTTCCAGTTTTGGTAGATGTTTTAAACTTTATTAGTTTTTAAGAGTGATGCTAAGGAAAATAGCGACAAACGAACAGGTTTTCATCTGAAATCTTCCATTTTGGGCAGGAACGTGTTCCGGAACTAAAAAAGATTTCTGATACTAAGAATTGGCTGTCGTATTGAAAAAAAAGCTGCTTTTTTTTCTTTTTGACGAATTTTTATGTGTATTATTATAAACAAGGGTTTGATCCAAACCCAAACCGGAACGAACCGGCTTGTTTTTTTGAACCGCAAACTGGAGTCCGGAACGTTTTTTTCTTCTGCTGAATTGGCATTCGGACCGAACCGGAACAAATACGAAAACCGGTTTTTGAACCGATTTTAGTTTAAGCGTTCCGGTAAAAAATATTAACACCACTGCAAAGATTATATATGTTGTTGTATTTATGTAATACTACGTGGTATTGTAAAAATTCTGCTTTATATTATTATTAAGCAGTAAACTTTCCATTGAAGGCAAAAATTGTATGCAAAAAAAAATATATCTATTATATACAAATGAAAGCATATACGCATAGTGACGGAACTAGAGCACCCGTAGGCGTCGACGGAATTTTTGCGAGGCTCCTTTTTCCCAGTCCAGAAAACGTTAAATTGCATAAGCCAAATTAGAGTTAACTAATTTAACTGATGTTAAAAAACTAACAATGAAATGATAAATAACATAAACTTTGCCAGGCCCTTGAATAGCAAGACCGCCGGCGTCGCTAACGCCTATCACCGCCACTGAATTCTCAACGGATGTAACTCTTTACTTATTGCTTATGACAATTGTTACAAAAAATAATCAAATTACGAAAATATATGTAAAAATTTAAATCTAAATTATATTGTATTATCAACTTACCTGAATCTATAAACGGCAATTCAGTATCCAAAATACAAACATTACCACTGGCACTGACACTAATAAGTCATTTTATGTAATATGCATTTAGGTCATTAACTATGATTCACCACGGGGCGGAATTTCTTCTGTTACGGAAAAAGGAATATTTACCACCAGCCGTTTGCTAATTCAACAGGCAATTGGGAGCGACTCTGGGGTCTATAGTTGCACGCCTTCCAATGCTCCTAATGCAACGATACGAGTTCATGTTGTGGATGGTAAGTTTATATTAATTTCTGACACAAATTTCTAACGCACATGTTGCAAACACTAAAAAATAAACAATTGCACTTTAATTTATTTAATCTCTGCACATTTTAGGATAAATTTTATGATGAAACAATTACAGCAATGGTTGATGACTGACATTAAATAATGTGAACTTGACAACAATCCAGTCAGATTCCATCATCAACAACTTATAATGACAGTTGCAATAATTTGTTACTACGATTCTTACTTGAACTTGCAGTTTCACTACAATTCGAAAACAATTTATATTTTGCTTATTATAGATATATTATTATTACAATTGAATATTATTGCATTTTTATTATGAGAAAACGATTTATGACTTTTGAGACGGAATATCAAATTAAAAATATATAAACCGCAATTGTTGCCAACTTAATGGAGCGCACAATTTTTTTTTTATTTTGCAGCACTTGAAAAAAAAAAAAAAAAATAAAAATTTAAATATATAAATTTAGAGTAATTGTTTATCACATATTTATTATAAGTATTTTCAAATTTATATTTCTAAATTTGATTTGCAGCAGGTACCAGCAGCTGTTCAAAGTTTGGCCGTCCAGAAACTACAGTCATATACAATATTGTCGATATGTTGCATTTTGTCCATTATCAAATTAATGTTAAAAAAATAAAATAACTATATAAATATATATATACTAAATACCAAAGGTGTGAGAATGATTGTGATACGTTTTTGTTGTAATAAGATAATTTACGATTTTGTAAGATTTGATTATATCATATAATGTTATCATAAATATGTATATGAATAAAGAGACATTTTTATTTATATGGTGTATTGATTAATAATTATCAAATAAAAAAAAATATTACAAAATATTTATTTTTAATAATTTAACATTATTCAAAATATGATGCTATAAACATGATTTATTCTCCCTCAATGGCAATGTCTGTAACAGCTTCAACATAAAATGGTCCTTCAGCAATATACAACTGCAGTCTTTGTCTCAATTCTAAATCTAAATCAGGAATTTGATTTAATGCAAAAATTATGTCAAACTTTGCTTGTTTTCCATCTTTAAAGTTCTCTGTTCGTCTGTCTAGCAAATATTCTATGATACCTGAAGCAAGATATAATAAAATAATAATTTGTTAAACACATCTTCCAAAGAAATTATTACCTGGATTATTTACAATCAAATCTGCACCCCATAATTGACAAGCAATAACTTTCAAAATACCCCACGCTGCCAATTTAATATCCGGGAATGGTTTTCTACAAACATTGAAAATGAAGTCAACTGGGTTTTCACACAATGTGTTAAACCATTTTTGTGTAATAGATTGTATTTCATTATTCGTATCACTTGGATCAATTTCAACTAAATGTTTTAAACAATCCAATGCTCGAATCCTAATTTCGGTTGATCCGCTATGAATATAAAATCCAATTTTCTTCAATGTGGCAACCATATTTTCATCTGCATAATTTGAATAATTAAAAAATTGATCAAGAATTTGGTTTTTTGTATTATAGCATCTTTAAACATACGGTTATTATTTAAAGCAAATTTGCCGTCTCTTGTTGCACCTAAATATCCTATAGTATCCAATGATACAAGTAGCAATGTTTCATCATAGCTATTTTGAACAATATCAAAAATTTTTGAAAGAATGTTCTTATATTGAGTCAACATAGATGTCGGTCTGGTATGAGCAACTCGACCAAAGAATTTTAACAATCCTAAAAGATTATTTCATAATAACATCAGGCTTTAAAAAGTCCTCATTATTAAAAAAGTAAATTAGATACCTGGTAAAATTAGAGGACTCAATGGATTTTGATCTATATTTTCCACTTGTACAGCAAAATGTTTAAATATGCCTTTATTCTCTAAGTAATTAAAACCGTGGTCAGACATAGCTAATTGTGTTAGCAACTCAATAACATTTAATTGTACTAATTCATCTTTGTAAATCTAATTCACTTAACATTTTTGCTAAGAATGATGTAGATTCGATTTTATTTTATTGAAATTATCTTTAGATTTTGTTGCCAACTGTATCAGTATCTATCAAAATTATAAAAATTAATATAGTTCAGTATATTAAATGCAAGACAAATAATATATACCTCATAAACTCTAAATCTTTGAATTTCACCACGGTTCATAACATTTTGCAAACCAGATAATATCTGGTGATTACTTATCCATGGCATTATTATTAAACATAGAATATTTACAGCAACATGTGCTACACTTAAATTATCATGTCCCACACAATCTACGATTTTTGCAATGGATTCTCTCGAGATACATCATTGAAATAATTACCATCGATTTCAGCTGCTCTTAGAATCTAAAACATAACTCATTTGTATAACATCCTAATACAAACTCGTTAATATTGCATATACTAATTGTAAGCAGACTTAATAGGAATAATTTTTCAAATATATTTTCGATTTCATATGAGTAATGAAATAACAAAGTATTATAGTTTTTAATAAAACTCTTCATTTATTTATATTTAAAATTAGTACTTTGAAACATTACCTCTTTCAAAGACATTTGACGAACAATGTCATATTTGTGTGTTAGTGACTTTTCTAATGAACCAGGATACTTTACCAAACTCTCTCCTAATGATAAGTTTTCCATACAAATTGTTAAGATTTCACAGGCCAGATCAATTTGTTCCTCATTCCTATAAATTTATGTACTTTATTTATTTATTTGATTTATTACATATGTACAATTTGTTATCGAACCCCACAAGGATTGATACGATCATGTGATTATACTAAAATTTATGATCATATCAAGTCGAGATCAGTAGACATAATTATTGATGTGTTTAAGCACAGTGTTTAACTTTATAAAGAAAGATG